>NC_079230.1:28400744-28447166 GCF_029633865.1 Lampris incognitus
CTTCTTTATTTGAAATGGCAAAATTCACAAAGTAGGAAATGTGGTTTACATACCTGTCTCTAAAAACAGCATTGTTTTTTCCCTTTTGACCTTCCAATACTGAGTTTTATTACTATTATCATTCTTCTTTTGCAGTAATCCTAATGTAGTTTATACATACAGTCTCATTGTGGAGCTGTGTGCACTAATACATCTCCACATTACCACCTTAACCGCCTAAAGGTGGAAGGATTTCAAGCTCTCCGATTGCCTCTATGTGATCATAATGCAAATATAGTGTCACTTTCAATGACAGGACTCAACACATAAAAACACACACATGCTCTGTACACACACAGACACACACGCACACACAGGAGCAGGCCAGATGTTTGCAGCACTGCCGTTCAGCTGTTTGCACAGTGGGAGTTGGAAATTAGACTGAGTCTGATTTGGGTGAAGGAGAGAGAGAGAGAGAGAGAGAGAGAGAGAGAGAGAGAGAGAGAGAGAGAGAGAGAGAGAGAGAGAGAGAGAGAGAGAGAGAGAGAGGAGAGAGAGAGAGAGAGAGAGAGAGAGAGAGAGAGAGAGAGAGAGAGAGAGAGCACTAGTCACTTCATTTCTGATGGCTTTCTTCCGCCCCACCAGCAGGATCAGCACAGTGCTAGCTCACCTGATTGGGTGACGTCATAATCAATACAGGGGCGTGAGGGCACGTCAGACGGAAACACGCTTGTTCCACGTGCAGGAGGCGCAGCTGCTCGAGGACACGCTCCTTAATGACGGTCTGCTCTTTATGGTATCGACACCCAACAGGATACATCCAGCCACTCACTCTCCGGTCCTACCAGCCTTTCTTTTAACCTTTCACCTTGACCTCGGTCGATTCTCGATGTGGCTGCAGTGGGTTCACATGGGATCGTACAGCGTTCGCATGGCTTCGTCTGCTAGTTCACGTCCGGGGCAGATTGTCCAACTGCTTTTGAAATTCGAGGTTTGATGCCAAACGCCGTCTAGGATTCCTGTAAGCAGCCTGACTAGACTCGCCGGCCCTTGGCTAACGGGTCGGACCCTTTAGTTGGCTGGTTAGTGCAGGTGGGATGGTGAGACCGCGAGGCCATCGGAAGCGCGCGCGCCCAGAGGCGTGAGGGAACTGATACGCTGAAGCGCGGGGTCCGGGTCGCGCTTCCCGAAGGATGGAGGGGGGTAGGGTAACGACCTCGGATGACTAGACTCGCCAGCCCTTGGCTAACGGGTCGGACCCTTTAGTTGGCTGGTTAGCGCAGGTGGGATGGTGAGGCCATCGGAAGCGCGTGCGCCCAGAGGCGTGAGCGAACTGATACGCTGAAGCGCGGGGTCCGGCTCGCGCTACCCGAAGGAGGGAGGGGGGTAGGGTAACGACCACGACTCGCCAGCCCTTGGCTAACGGGTCGGACGCCTTGGTAATGCAGCGAATTCAGGGCGCAGCCGGGAACCTCCGCCGCAGCCAGGACTTGAACCCGGATCGCCGCCGGGCGACTGCACTAACCAGATCTTTGATACGATAGGGGGGGGGGGGGAGTCCGACTGTGCCCATGTGTGCGGGCCCTAAACGGTTTGCAGCCGCATAACCTGCATATATGGTAGTTTCACCTCTTGGGGGCGCGAATGTAATAAAACACAAGACTTGACGTGCACTAAGTGTTAGGGTCCTGCTGGTCCGGGCTCATGTCCTCTGTTGCTGGATATGGATCTGTAGGATGCAGTTGCAGCCTGCTGACACAAAGACCACCACAGACTTTCACTTCCTTAAAGCACACACTACGCAACTTTCGACTTCTTAGCGTTCGTGAGTGTATACAAAACAAATTGTAGCTGCCACTGGCGAGTCGATATCACAAGCAGTGGGGCGTCCGGGTGGCGTAGCGGGTCTATTTCCGTTGCCTACCAACACGGGGATCGCCGGTTCGAATCCCCGTGTTACCTCCGGCTTGGTCGGGCGTCCCTACGGACACAATTGGCGGTTTCTGCGGGTGGGAAGCCGGATGAGGGTATGTGTCCTGGTCGCTGCATTAGCGCCTCCTCTGGTCGGGTGGGGCGCCTGTTCAGGGGGAACTGGGGGGATAGCCCACGGTATTCCTCCTACACAGAACAGCAAAAAGCCAAGAATGAAATTTACAACACTACAACTTCCTAAAAGTAAGGGGGAGGGGATGGCTTTACCAGATCTTAGGGAATATTTTCATGCAGCCCAACTCTGACCTCTGACCTGTTGGTGTAGACCTGACTATGAATCCCGGTGGAAAGAAATGGAAAGGGAGATACAGGGTTACCAGATCCAGATTTTGGTGGAGACAGATATTTAATAGGGGCAATGAAACATGCTATGGACCCAGTGGTGGCCTTTACGCTAGAAATGTGGAACGTTACAGTAGAAAATGCAAGATAAAGGGAGGGGTTCGAACACCGAGGTGGTTTGCATATGACTCCAAGTTTGAGCCAGGGGTGCATGATCCAACATTCAAAGAATGGGGCACAAAAAGGCATTACGGCAACGTGTACAGCTCTAGAAAATGGTGAATTCATGAGCTTCCAAGATTAAAATGTGGTCTCGAACACAAACACTACTTTAGATACGCGCAGTTAAGAGACTACTTTCCAGAACAGATCAGGTCGGAACCAGATGAAACTTCAGCTAATGTGATGGGGGGGGGGGGGTTGTGGATGTGTACAAACAGAAGGGGCTTACGGTCATCCCTGCTTTGTGCCAAGCTTTGGGGAGAAGGAGGGGGGGGGGGCTCAACTCTACATAAAAGCAAAATGGGGAGCAGAGTTAACCATTCAGACAACAGAGAAGAATGGCATCAAATGTGTGAGACACAATGGACACCACCAACTCACAAATATGGAGGGAATTCTGCTGGAGGAATCTAGTAACTCGCTTTTTTGGGGGGGGGGCTTTTTTATAACACCTTAAATAAAAAGCAGCATTTTGCTGCACAACAGCGGTGGTGGAGGCTGAGTGGGAGCATGGAGGCCTGGCCACTCGCATGTTTTCTGGAAATGCGCAAAGGTGGGGTTACACCGACAGCATGTACACGTAGGAATCCCAGACCCGCGCCCCGTGACTCTGATGGTGCCGAGAGAGAGAGAAGACCTCTACCTGACTCAGGTTTTACCTGCAGCAAGAAAGAAAGCCGTTACCACAAACCGACCTCATGTTAACTCTCCAGAACAGCAAGAGTGGATGGAAATGGTCCCGAGACGTTGTTGCTGTGGAGACGTGGACTTACATTCTGAGAGTCCAAGAGAACATATTTAAAAGATCTGGACGATGGAGCATTACTATGGCACATGGCACTGACTTCGTGAATGCCTAATTAAAATATCTGTGTGAATGTTGAAATATTTCCGGACAACTATTTATTTATTTGTTTGTTTGTTTGTTTGTTTATTTATTTATTTATGTATTTGTTGGTTTATTTATCTATCTATATCTGTGTGTATGTCTTACTGTATGCTTTTGTGTTGATGTTATTGTGCCGTTCTGTTCTATATCTTTTTGAAAACTTAATAACAACTTAAGTGAGAACCCCCCCCCCCAGAAACTCCTCACTGTCAGGGGAAACTCCTCACTGTAAGGCGAAACTCCCCACTGTCAGGGGAAACTCCTCCCTGTCAGGGGAAACTTCTCACTGTAAGGTGAAACTCCTCGCTGTCAGGAGAACTCCTCACTGTCAGGAGAAACTCCTCACTGTCCTGGGGGAAACTCCTCACCGTCAGGGGAAAATCCTCACTGTCAGGTGAAACTTCTCTGTCAGAGGGAAACTCCTCACTGTAAGGTGAAACTCCTCACTGTCAGGAGAAACTCCTAACTGTAAAGCGAAACTCCTCACTGTCAGGGGAAACTCCTCACTGTAAAACGAAAATCCTCACTGTCGGGGAAACTCCTCACCGTCAGAGGAAACTCCTCACTGTCAAGGGAAACTCCTCACTGTCAGGGGAAACTCCTCACTGTCAGGTGAAACTCCTCTCTGTCAAGAGAAACTCTTCACTGTCAGGGGAAACTCCTCACTGTCAGGTGAGAAGAAGCGGCTGGCGACTCCACATGTATCGGAGGAGGCATGTGGTAGTCTGCAGCCCTCCCCGGATCAGCGGAGAGGGTGGAGCAGTGACCGGGGTGGAGCAGAGACGGGGGTGAGCAGAGACGGGGGTGGAGCAGAGACCGGGGGTGGAGCAGAGACAATTGAGGAGAAAAAGAGGGGGAAAAGATTTAAAAAAAGAAAAGAAAGGAGAGAAAAGAAAAAGAAAACAACACGAGCAGTTTCACTGCTAAAGCCTCGAGTTGCCAGTGCGGCCGGTGTTGCACCAAAATCCGTGACTCCTCAGATTATGTGACCCTGACCTTTAAAAACACCATTCTGGCCTCCGCCCAGATGCTAATCCTAATCTTACCCACAACAAACCCGTGTGTAAAATTAACTGCCCCAACCTACTGGCGTCTAAATTTAAACCCCGCCTTACCGCAGCGTGTCCTGGCTTGGAACAAGCAGGGTCACATAATATGACGGGTCACAGAGTTCGGCGCAACACCGGCCCTCTCGCAGCCTTCCCGTACGTGTCATGCATATACGTGTTGTCGCCATGTTGTCGGTGGCAGGACGGGATGAGCGCTAATGCGTCTTCAGTAGATTAGAGTAGATTAATACATGTCAGTAGACCAAAAACAAAAAAAAACAAAAACAAAAAACAGAAAACCCAAAGCAGCTGTTTGGGCGTGGAGCCTTGTGATATAAACGGGAAAGAGCAAGGCGAGGTTCGAGGGCGGAGCCCCTGACACGAATCCGTCTCTCCGCATGCGAAGACGGGCTGACAACGCGGGACGCATTTGCTGCCTTGGCACGTCAGCCGTCCGAGAACGCCCAGCTATTTTCGCTGATGTTAATTTGCTCCGTGTTAGGCCCTCGGTTCACGGTCCGGTCAGCCTTCCCTGATACTATCTCCCCGTTTATTCCAGTAAAGGTTCTGCCGTCACATCGCATTAGGGTCGCGCGGGCCGTGAACTGTGAATGCACCGAGCTCTGGGACTCCGGCAGCGCGGGGTCGCCTCGTTTCCCAGGGTCCTGCACCGCCAGCACGGCTGCAGATAGTTCACTTCAGCTGCCGCGCGCACACGCGGAACTATTGAAATTAAAGTAGAGTAATATGCAATCAAATATATCCCTAATTAATCCTCCCCTCCCCCTCCCCCCCCCCACCATCCCATGTTTACATTCTGCAGCCGTGCACTGAGACCATTCGCCAGATAAAACGTCTTTCTGTCACATTTCCTCCAATTTGTGACACAATAATCACCCGACTGCTCGTGAAGTTTAATTTAAATTAATGCACGCGGTCAAATGACGTTACTCTCACTCGGGCTGCGTCACTGTGGAGGGGGGGGGGAGGGTTTGGACGGAGAGGACGGAGGCTATAACGCCTCGCGTTTATTACGCCGCAGTCGTACGGAACACGGGGACCGGGCGCGCGCGCGCGCGCGCACACAAACACACACAAACAACACACACACGGAGACACCCCCCCCCCCCACAGTCTGTCCTGGCGCGCACCGTGCGCCCCTTCCTTCCGCTCCTCCTCGGCTCCGCGTCCTGGGGATCACCGCCGGCCGGTTGCGGCCCCGTCCGTGCCACACGCGGCAACCCCCCCCCCCCCCGCAGCCCGCTCCCGGGACCCGGCGTCCCCTCGCGGCGTGGGTCCGCCCCGGTTTCTCTCGTCTCCTCTCTCTCTCTCCGCCCGCGCCTCCGTCCCTGCCGTTCGTCTCGTGTAGGTACGCGCGTGGAGGCTCGGTTGCCCTGCCGGCCTAAGAGCCCGATCCGCGAGACAAAGACTCCGAGACCGCGCCAGCTCCCCTCAGGCGTGTCCTCCTCCTCCTCCTCCTCCTCCTCCTCCTCCTCCCCCCCCGCCGGCGCCGCTCAACTTTATTCTGAACTTGTGTAAAAAAAAAAACAATCTCACGTGTTTTACCAGCGCATCCCCAACTAGGCTACAAACCGGAAGGCATATACCTGCGTTTCCTGCCCGCAGCCGCAGCAGCAGCCTGGCCGAGACCGGTCCGCTCCCCGAGCCTCCGGTCCGCTCCCCGAGCCTCCGGTCCGCTCCCCGAGCCTCCGGTCCGCTCCTCTCGCACAGCGGGATCATTTGTTTCTCCTATTTCCTTTCCTCTCGTGAATCATTCATTACCTGTCAATGGCTCAGACGGGCGCGCGCGCGTGCACGCCGCAGTCCCCCGTGTTCAGCTCAGCGCGCGAAGCCATTAAAGGGAATTAATTGGGCGGCCATAAAGGTGTTTGGAGGGGCTCACGTTAACCGCTCCCGAATATTATGTGAACAATTTCCAAAAAAAAACCAAAAAAGGAAAAATAAAAAAGGAAAAATAAAAATAATTGTTGACTTCAGTTGTGTGTTGATGAGCCAGTTCACTTGTCCCTCACACCAAAACCGCTTCATTTTCCAGGGCTTCCTAGTTTTTGGGATATTAATCTGCTGGGCAATGGCGCGTGTGCTCAACAAATGTTACATTATAACGTTTATTACGGTCACAATGACGCTTACACGATGATACTAATAGCTGCGCGTGTGCGTGCGCGCGCGCACGCACGCGTTCCATTTGCAGAAGCGGGCCGCACAGGTTTTCTGTCTAAAATAGAAACCCCGGGCCTCCTGTAACAGCCCCCCACACGTGTCCAGGTTTACTTTTCTTGTCGTCCGCATTACGGGATGTGGTCAGAATTAGAACAAAGCTGAAACCTTCTCCTCACCCCGGGACACGCAGAGGAAAAGAAACAAGTCACCAGCAAATAAAAGAAAAAAAAAGTGGCAAGATTAATAAAATAATAAATCCAGTATTGCACACACACACACACACACACACACACACACACATATATATATATGTGTGTGTGTGTGTTTGTATATATATATGTGTGTTTGTGTATACATATATATATATACATATATATATATATATATGTGTATATATATATGTGTGTGTGTGTCTCTGTATATATACATATATACATGTGTGCATACGTATATATTTATGTGTGTGTGTGTATGTATATGTATTTATATGTATATGTATATATGTGTATATATATCTGTGTATACACACAGATATATATATATATGTGTATATATATATGTATATATGTGTGTATATATATATATATATATGCACCGTATACTCCATATTGGCACAGCTGCACGTGTGCAGCAGTGTTGCGATTTCTCCTTACATTTCTGCAGGACTTGATGCGTTTCACGCGTTATAACGGTATGTTTAGTGGAGCAGCACAGAGCCGCTGCATGAAATAACATTAAAATGTTGCAGTTGAGATTAAGCCAGAAATGAGACGGCGGAAGCGGCGGTGTGGCGCTGCGTGCTCGCTGCTTTGACGCGCGCTCTGCAGAGAGGCGGTGAGACGGAGGTGAACCCGAGAGGAGCCCGGAGGAGCGCGGGAACAATTAGGTCACATTAAATTCACCAGCCGCTGTGTTTTCACATACGGGGGAACTTTTGTTCTGTGCTATTTCCGAATGTTATAAGATGGAGCGAGGTCAACCGCTGGCCTCTCCACAGGGGAACAGAATTTGTTGAAGTCACACAATAGGTCCGCATCTAATATTGATGTGACACCGAGTACAAATCCGTGCAACACTATTTAGCCCCCCTCTCCCCCCTCCCCCTATATAAGGCTTAAAAACGCGTCTCCGGTGCTCTTGCGCACTCGTCCAGGCACGCGAGCGCGCGCACACAGGGCTGAAATAATATCATCGTCACTTCGGTGCAGATGACTATTCATCTGAACGGGGTCGCGAGAAATATGAAGATGATGCAATTTATTCCCCCCCCCAACTCGTGCACGCTTTCTCCTTGTTTTGCGCCAAGCGTCGGAGACGTGGAAGGACACGCACTCTACAAAGTGTATTGGCGGCGGGAGGAAAACCGGAAGTGCTCCGTGAGGCTTTGCAGGAAGGGTGGCCGGCACGTGCAAGCAGACCGGCACCGCCTGGCTGGAAAGCTGCGGCTGCCCCTCTCTCTCCCCCCCTCCTCCCATGTGTGGGAAGGATGGATAAGATGCGTTTCGATGTGTTGGAAAAACAGCTGTAATGGGCCAGGTGTGTGAGAGGATTGCGCTGCGGCCCCGCAGCACTGCGACTCGGCGCCGCGTCCGTCAGAACGCATCAAAATGCGCCCGCAGCGCGCACGCGAGAGAGAGAGAGAGAGCGAGCGAGAGAGCGAGCGAGGCGAGAGAGAACCTCCCTCCCCCTTTGCCAGCCGGCTCCAGCTGCCGGTTGCCACGGCAACAGCGGCAGATGTGCCGGTGGTGAGTGACGGCGCGTGAACTTTTGACCCCTGCCTTTTTTATTTTATTTTATTTTTTTTTGGCATTTATTTTGCCTTTATTAGACAGCGACAGTGAAGAGGCAGACATGAAATGAGAGAGAGAGAGAGCGGCGAGAGAGAGAGAGAGGGGGGGGGGGCGGGGTATGACGTGCAACAAAGGTCGCCGGCTGGAATCGAATCAGCGACAGTCCCGACCATGCGGCCGTGCGCTGTAACCATCCGGCCAGGGAGGCGCCCCGCCCCCCACCGTTTTAAACGCAATACCGCAGCAACGGATATGGCCTTAATGAGGACGTGTGTTTGTTGCGCAGCTTGGCGCGCCATGCGCAACGTGTGCGCAACGTGCGTGTGCGACGTAGGCCTGCTTCCATGTGGCGCTGCAGGAATCACGCAACGCGCATGCGTGAAGAGTAATGATGCGAGGCAAGTGGTCGTGCTACTGTTTCAGCGAACTCTTTTTCCGGATATAGAAATATAAGATACAGGAGGGGCGAGTCTGGCGCCCACCCTCTGAGAGCCTTTAAGATGCTGACCGCTAACATTAAGGCTCCCATAAGAAAGGTAAAATATTTCTTAAACAACAAATCGACAGTGACTCGCAAAACAGCACCGACTCAGTGGCGGCTGGTGCAAAAATAAATTTGGGGGGGGCGCAACTTGACTCGGCGCAGCACCCCTGACAGCTGCTTTAATGTGCACGCAGTCACAGTGTTATTAAGAAGGACAATGTAGCCTATAGATTTGATCAGGGTTCGTAAACACGGTGGATGATTGACAGCTGAGACGAGGCGTCGTGGTGGGTGTGAACATGATTGACAGCCACGAGAGTTGTCCAATCACATTAGATCAGAACACATTAAAACAATACCAGTTCGCTGCCAATAAAAGTGGGCGTGTCTGGGGCGGCACAGAACTGCGCCCCCCCTGGAAAATCTGAAGAAACCAATCAGACAGCAGCCTCAGGTCACCTGCTCGCCACAAGTTTGAGGGCTTACATAAGGTGTCGTTTGGCTCCGCCCCTCACCCAGGAAGTATATGTATTCAGACAGAAATCCAACAAATACCATTTGAACCTATATTTAATGCTGCTCACAGACTGGAAAACACTTTTATTCATAATTATTATATTATACAACTAAATTATATTCAACATGCTTAAGTAGATTTTCATCTTTTGATGTTTGAAGGGGGCACGTAAACCACGCCCCCAGCCTCAAAGTCCTGCTGGGTGAGAGGCATAGCCCCTAGTGTCCGCCACAATATTATACAACTAAATTATATTTAACATGTTTAAGTAGATTTTCATCTTTTGATGTTTGAAGGGGGCGGCGCCCCAGCGCCCTCTACTGGCCAGCCGCCACTGCGACTACAGATCCGTTTTGACAGAAAACACGGTATGTACACTGATGAGCCAAAACATTATGACCACGCACAGGTGAACCGAATAACGCTGATCATCTCCAAACAAGGGCCCATGTCCAGCTCAGGGTAGACCAGATGGGAAGCGAACAGTCAGTTCATCTCTGAAACGTCAAGGCTTGTGGGGTGCTCCCAGTCAGCTGTGGCGAGTACCTACCGACAGTGGTCCGAGGAGGGACCAACGACAAACCGGCGACAGGGTGTTGTTGGGTGCCCAAGGCTCATCGATGTGAGAGGACAACGAAGGCTAGCATGTCTGGTCCGGACCGACAGGAGGTGTACTGTGGCACAAGTCACAGAACATGTTGCTGATGGCGCCAGGAAGCACAGTGGGAAGACGACAAGCTGGTGGAGGGAGTGTGATGCAGTGAAGGTAGCGCAACCAGGGGGCATCGGGGAACCGCCGCAACCGGGACGCGAACCCGGGTCTCCCGCACCGCGGGCGACCACGTTAACCAGTCGACTAAAGGGTCCGACCTGTTAGCCAACCGGCTAGCGAGTCTACATTCACGATAGTTACACTACCCCCCCCCCTCCTTCGGGAAGCGCGTCCCCGCGCTTCAGTTTACCAGCTCCCTCACACCCCTGGGCGCACGTGCTTCCGATGGCCTCGCGGTCTCACCATCCCACTTCTGACACCAATGCAGAGAATTCGGGGGGGGGGGGCAATGTTCTGCTGGGAAACCCTGGGTCCAGCCATTCACGTGGACATCAGCTTGGCACGTGCCAGCTAGCTAAACATCGTCGCAGACCAGGTACACCCCTTCATGGCAACGGTGTTCCCTGACGGCAGTGGCCTCTTTCAGCAGGAGGATGCGCCCTCCCTGCCACACTGCACACATTGTTCAGCAATGGTTTGAGGAACACGATGACTCGTTTGTAATGTCCACGCTTTGTAACATGTTTAGTTTTAATATTTATTCTGGTCACAAGGGGGCGCTCTAAGTTAAGTGTTAAGGCGGGATGTAGGAGAGTAAGAGAGGAGTGTTGGTGTGCCGTGGCTAGCAGATACACCAGCAGATGTAGCGTCGTCGTTATACAAACGCTTCACTCAAGCTTCCAGAACGCAGCTTCGTGGTATTTGAGTTGTTATTTCAAAACTTTACAGCGTTCAAGGTGTTGCCCCGGGCCTCCAAATTCTGCCCTGGGATATGCTGGACTGACAAGTCGGATCCGTGGAGGCCCTACCTCGCAACTTACAGGACTTGAAGGATCTGCTGCTAATGTTTTGGTGCCAGATACCACAGGACACCTTCAGGGGGTCTTCTAAAGTCCACGACTCAGTGGGTCAAAGCTGGGGTTTTTTTGCCCCCCCCCCCCATTTTCTCCCTAATTGTACTTGGCCAATTACCCCACTCTTCTGAGCCTCCTCTGCCGATCCGGGGAGGTGGAGCAGACTACCACATACCTCCTCCCATACATGTGGAGTCACCGGCCGCTTCTTTTCACCTGACCAGTGAGGAGTTTCCCCAGGCGGGCGTAGCGCCTGGGAGGATCACGCTATTCCCCCCTCCCCCCGCCGAACAGGAGCGCTGACCGACAAGAGGAGGCGCTCGTGCAGCGACCAGGACACATACCCGCAGACGCGGCCAGGGGGACGCCCGACCCACGCCGGAGGTAACACGGGGATTCGAACCGACGATCCCCGTGTTGGTAGGCAACGCTACGCTACCGGGATTCCTTGGGGCTGGGCTGCAAACGGCATATTATGCAGGTGGTCGTAATGTTTTGGCTCATCCGTGTACGCAGGAAGCTTCTCCACCGATGAGCTACGTGAGTCACAGCGCCACTATGGAAACCCCACACGCGTCCTGCAGGCTCGCTCCTGACACGCAGGCTGCGAGCTTCCCCACCACATCCGTCCGTTCATCCCCAAGGCAGGCAGGAGTCACACGGAGCTGAATGCGTATGAGGAGGGGTTGTGGAGGACGGGAGTGTCAGGCCCTGGTGACCAACCCGAACGCAGGCGGAAGATGGACACGTCACATGGCTGCGACTCATCCTCGCTGACTTCGCTTTGATGGGCGTGTGGACACGCACGCCGCGGAGAGGTGTCGGTCAAGTGTGAATGAGTGACTTCCGCTACAGGTTCACACGAGTTGCTTCGCGTCTAAAACTGCTGCACATGCGCGCAGGAGGGGGGGGGGTGCAGATGCTGCCAGAAAGCGCGAGATGCTAAAAAAAACGGAGTGATGAATCGGGAAGACAGGAAGCACCGGAGGAGAGGTCTGACCGGAGGAGGAAGAACATCCGCTGGATGGCCGAGCCCGGAACGGAGCTGATGGATGTGCGTGAGTGTGCGTGAGTGTGCGTGTGTGTGCGTGTGTGTGTGTGTGTGTGTGTGTGTGTGTGTGTGTGTGTGTGTGTGTGTGTGTGTGTGTGTGTGTGTGTGTGTGTGTGTGTGTGTCCTCCTATCTAGTTTCATCTGTCCATGGCAGATCGTACCCATATGCTGATGAGTGGGGTCAGTGAACATACCAGGTACCACACACACACACACACACACACACAAGCAGGAGGGTATAAAAGCATATGCATATATCTCTCTCTCATGCACACACACACACACACACACAAACAAATACACACCTCTCATACACACACAAGCAAATGCGCCTCTCTCTCTTATGCACACAAACTCACACACACACACATACACACAATTATACACCTCTTTCTCTCTCTTCCTCTACGCTCTGTCATGCACACACACACACACACACACACACACACACACACACACACACACACACACACACACACACACACACACACACACACACTTCTCTCTCTCTCATACACACACACAAACAAATACACACCTCTCATACACACACAAGCAAATGCGCCTCTCTCTCTCTCTCTTATGTACACAAACACACACACATACACACAATTATACACTTCTTTCTCTCTCTTCCTCTACGCTCTGTCATGCACACACACGCACACGCACGCACACACACACACACACACACACACACGCACACACACACACCCTTCCTCCGCCCACCTCCGTGGTCGTGAATGGGGGGATCGGTGTTCGTGAGGCAGACTTCATCATCCATCTCCAATGAATGTTTCATCTCTTCCCCCACGCGGGCCGCTGCGCCCCGCCGCTGCTCCTCATCAAACTTTCAGCAGGGTAATCGAGATAAAGCGGGACGGCCCAACCTTGCCTCCCCTTATGCGGGAGAAGGAGGTGGAGGGTCACGTTTTCGAGGCGGTGCGAGGTGCCAGACGGCCCTCAGAATTAACGCTGCTGCTACGATGTGTCGGCCCGCCGTGCAGCGCACACGCGCGCGCGCACACGCACACGCACACACACTAGAATATTCTAACGACGCCTGCAGGTGTGTGTGTGTGTGTGTGGGGCGGCACGTGCATGTATGGAAGATGAGGGAACACATTGTATGCATGTGTGTGTGCGTGCGTATGTTTGTGCACATGGCTGTGTGTGTTTGCACATGCCTGTGTGTGTATGTGTGTGTGTGTCTTTGCACATGCCTGTGTGTGTTTGCACATGCCTGTGTGTGTATGTGTGTGTGTCTTTGCACATGCCTGTGTGTGTTTGCACATGCCTGTGTGTGTATGTGTGTGTGTGTCTTTGCACATGCCTGTGTGTGTCTTTGCACATGCCTGTGTGTGTGTTTGCAAATGCCTGTGTGTGTATGTGTGTGTGTCTTTGCACATGCCTGTGTGTGTTTGCACATGCCTGTGTGTGTGTTTGCAAATGCCTGTGTGTGTATGTGTGTGTGTCTTTGCACATGCCTGTGTGTGTTTGCACATGCCTGTGTGTGTCTTTGCACATGCCTGTGTGTGTATATGTGTGTGTTTTTGCACATACCTGTGTGTGTGTGTTTGCACATGCTTGTGTGTGTGTTAGCACATGCCTGTGTGTGTATGTGTGTGTGTCTTTGCACATACCTGTGTGTGTGTGTTTGCACATGCCCGTGTGTGTGTGTTTGCACATGCCCGTGCGTGTGTGTGAAAGACAGGGGGGGACATCTGTAGAGAGACTGCATCAGACAGGGACAAACAAATGTAAATAAGTAAAAAGTGATGCTAATACATGAAAATAAACTTCCCCGAGGCGCCCATATATGCTCATGCGTGTGTATGCGTGTGTGTGTGCGTGTGTGCGTGTGTTTATAGTATGTACATCTAACAAAATTAAATTACACGCGGCGCAGTGTATGGCCTCTCCACTTCTTGCGTCACCGTGTCCTCAGCCCCGCTGAACTGCTGCTGAACTCGTGACCCCGCCCCCACCCCCCCTCGCGCCTCCGGCCGCTCGGGTGACGCAATACGTTTGTGTCCATGATCGGCCTTTTGATCAGTTAGGCGAATATGATTCTGCTCTTCAGCTCGACTTCCGCTTGTTCCGTGGAGCAGAGGAGCGCTGCTGCGCTGCACAGCCGACGAGGCGAATGGACGCGGAAGGGGTGAAATGATGCAGATTTTGAAAAACAAAAACAAAAATAAAAACGGTGGAACTAGAAGCGTGCACATCTCCGCCGGGCGCACCTCCTCTTCTCCGCTGCTCCGCCGCAGGCGACAAACCAGCCGAGGAGTCGGCAGTCAGGAGCAATTTATTTGTCATTTCGTTCAAGTACGACGTACACAAAAGACACCGAATTTCGTGTCCCCCCAGCCCACAGCAGTGCTACACAAAAGACACACAAGCACACAACTTATACCCCAAAAACAACACCGCCAAAAACATACAAAAACAGAGAGAACAAAGCAACAACAAAAACGCAAACAGTGAACAACACAGTCCATTCAACACAACCAGTGGCGGATCTAGAGATTTTTTTCCTGGGGTGGCAAAGGGGTGGCAAGACTGTGTCCCAGAGGTGGCAGCTACCACCCCTTTGCCACCCCGTAGATCCGCGCCTGAGCACAACACAGTCCAAAAACTCCACCGTCCAGGAGAACCAACGCCAGCCAGGAGGACTGCCGGAACTGCCGGTCTGCATGGGCTAGCAGTTAGCTTAGCCTGCCCCGCTTCCGCGTCCTGTCAGACCGCCCTCCGTGTTTCCTCTTCGGGCGCAGCTCCGGGCAGGGCCGCGGTCCCTGGGCCCATCGGACGCAGCAGACCAGGCCCCCCGAGCCGACCCAACGCCGGCTCTCCCAGCCAGACACCTCCCCGCACTCCACACGACCACACCAACGCAGACGCAGGCCAAACCCTTGCACAGCTGGCGCCAGGCGAGGCCGCTGCCAGACCGCCCTCGGTGTTTCCTCTTCGGGCGCAGCTCCGGGCAGGGCCGCGGTCCCTGGGCCCATCGGACGCGGCAGACCAGGCCCCCCAAGGGGACCCAACGTGTCCCAGCCAGACGCAGGCAAAAGCACTGCACAGCTGGCGCCAGGCGAGGCCGCTGCCCGACCGCCTCGGTGTTTCCCTGGTGGGTCCCTGGGCCCACAGGACGCAGTAGACCAGGCTCCAGCAGACCACGTTAGCGCTCCACTGTGGTACAAAACAGGTTTTGCAAAGGCTTTGAATCACTGCAACCACGAGAGGTCCTTCATCATCACTGTGCTGGAATCTTGTAGGTCGATGGGTCAAATAGTTTATCAGATTAGCCACGGACAGACACACACTCCCGCACACACACACACACACACATACGTGACCAAACGCACGATCCCCTCCCGGCGATCCTCCTGGCGGGGATAAGGAGGAAGAAGGGCAGGAGGTCCAGAGGAAGAGTTTGACAGAGCGCGAGCACGCATGACCGGCGTGCGCCGATGGGAAGCGGTCATCGGGGCCTATGGGTGTCCGTATTCAACTCAGCATCCCCAAGAAACCGAGGGAATCTGTCTCCCAGCATCGAACATCCATCCACCTCCCCCATCTCTCCACCTCTCCACCTCTCTCTCTCTCTCAGTTGCGTCATCCCATGCCGGTCCAGGTCATGACTCCTCTTCGTGCGAGTGTGATTGAAGACCTGTTTATTTTCATTGACCTCTCGGTTGTCCTCCTCCTCCTCCTCCTCTCGCTCCCTGTCCTTCCTCGCTTCTCAAGGGGGATTTTGCGGTAATCGCGTCCCGAGAGAGCTTAACTCGACCGGGAGCAGCGACACTCGCTCTTTTCCGACCTTCTGCTCTTCCTCCATGTCTGATCCTCCACTTCTGCTCTTCCTCCATGTCTGATCCTCCACTTTGCCGAATGTAAAAAAGGGAAACGGTGGACTCCGAAACCATCCGGGTGGTCTCTAGAGAGGTTCTGTTCCGGTGTGGGCCGGTTCTGACTACAACATGGAGAACGCACCAGAGATGGTCGCCAGCTTTACACATGTTCAAGGTCTGTCCTTTGAATCCAACCCACGACCTTTTGTTGAAGGTCTTCCCTTTCTCTCGCTCTCCTTAGTCATTCCTGTGTCTCTCTGTTCTTGATCGGGTCCACGGCAGACCCTCACTCGGCCAGGTTCCCGCCATGTGTTGACGCCACACGTTGTCGTCCCGTGGCGTCGTATGTTGACGCCATTGCCAAGCATTGATGTACGACAAGGAAGGTAAGGTGCTTCATAGAGTCCAGCGTTCAACTCCCACTCTGGTTTATAGATCCTAATGACTTGCAGGCTGGGCAGTGGCTAAGTCGAGGGTACAGTTTAGGTAGCAGCTGACCCGCCGCGTCTCGTACAGATGCTGCAGGGTACCGTCCAAGTCAGAATGTTGAGGCTTTATCAACGGCGTCAACATGTGACGTTGTGGGATGAGGATGGGCTCATTGGCAAGCGCGCGCCGTGCTGAGCTATCATGGAACAAGCCTAACCGCAACTATAACCATAACGATACTATACCATAACCATAACCATAATCACACCCATACAGCAACCATAACCATACCATAACCATAACCATACTATAACCATAACCATATTATAATCACACCCATACCGTAACCATAACCATACCATAACCATAACCATAATCACACCCATACCGTAACCATAACCATACCATAACCATAACCATAATCACACCCATACCATAACCATAACCATAACCATAATCACACCCATACAGCAACCATAACCATACCATAACCATAACCATAATCACACCCATACCGTAACCATAACCATACCATAACCATAACCATAACCACACCCCATACCATAACCATAACCATAATCACACCCATACCGTAACCATAACCATACCATAACCATAACCATAACCACACCCATACCATAACCATAATCACACCCATACCGTAACCATAACCATACCATAACCACACCCATACCATAACCATAACCATAACCACACCCATACCGTAACCATAACCATACCATAACCACACCCATAACCATACCATAACCATAACCATAACCATAACCACACCCATACCGTAACCATAACCATACCATAACCACACCCATAACCATACCATAACCATAACCACACCCATACCATAACCATAACCATAATCACACCCATACCGCAACCATAACCATAACCATAACCATAACCACACCCATACCATAACCATAACCATAATCACACCCATACCGTAACCATAACCATACCATAACCACACCCATACCATACCATAACCATAACCATAATCACACCCATACCATAACCATACCAGTACCATACCATACAATAACCATACAATAACCATACCATTACATACCATAATTATATCATATCATATCATATCATATCATAACATATCATATCATAACATACCATAACATAACATACCATAACATAACATTCCATACCATAACATACCATACCATAACATAACATAACATAACATAACATAACATAACATAACATAACATACCATTACCAGGTCGTGTGCGGGTGTCTAGCTGACCATGCCCTCTGAACTCTCTGGAGAAGCTGAATGGACATTTCATGCAAGAATGAATAAATGATCATATTATTAATATTTAATGATTCTGCTTTGCAGTAGGAACCTGGGCTAAATGCCTGAAATGTATTAACTAGAAAAGAACCATCAACCAGTGCTTATTCCCCATCTATTATCCCCTCTTTCTTTCTATTCCAAAGAGAAGACGTCACGGTTCCCCTCTACGACAGTTCATAGATGTAGAAGCAGGGAGCTTGATCCATCCCTCCGTCTGATGAGGAGGAGCGGCGCTGTGTCAACCAGGCTGCCCTCCTGTCCTCCTCCCATCACCTCCCATCACACCCCAGCGCCTCTCAACCAGTTTAAATCCAGACACGTTTTCATTTGTCCGTCAGTCGGAGCTCTTCACCTTCATGTTCACTTCTCTTTCTCCCACCATCTCTTGGACAGCTGTGCCCCCCCCATCCCCCCCCCCACCCCGCGTTTCAAAACGCCCCTGTATTCATGCTAGAACAAGGAATATTGTTACTAATACGTTATTAAGACGCTATAGATACGCATCTATGTCGCATAGTTTTTGCCAGCACCTTTCATCATTCTCTCCAAAAGGCCTTCCTGCGGCTAAACCAGTTTCTGTGGCGTGGGGGTCTACATTTCACGCGCCTTCCTCTCGACCCCGTGCCGTGTACTGTAACGGACATGACACTGTGACTTTGACGCGGAAGGCACCCTGACAGCGGATCACACGGCGCCCCGTCAGCCAATCGCATCGACCCCCTGGCGGCTGTCCGGCCAATAGGAGGGCAGGGGGCCCCTCAGGGGTGGGGCTCATTAGCTAGATTCCAGGACCTGGCTCTGGCCCACTGCTTCCACTCAGCCAGAAAGGATGTGGTCCGGAGGGAAGTGCATCATCTGCGTCGTCACAGCCTCTCGCTTTCTCTCTTTCACTCTCTCTCTGTCTCCACGGGAGAGGAGGGAGGAGGGTACGGGGGAGGAGGTGAGAGGAGGTGAGAGGAGGTGAGCGGGCTGGAAGATGGCGTTCAGCGGAAATCAAACAGAGAAACGCAACCCCGGCCCCCAGATTTCAGCAACCCCCCCCACCCCATATGCTCTCTATGATTCTGTCTGAACTCCATGAACCTGGTTTGAAGATCGAACTGGACCGGGATTCGAATTCTTCACGAGACTTCACCTCTTCCCATTTAGCAGACCGGAGTCATCTGCAAAGAGCATAGACAAAAGCCCGCTTCTATCGGCTCTGCGCATAACTGTAGTCCGCTGACTTCCGGGTTCTACTGCAGCGGTCATGCCAGTTTCCTGTTTGTTGGCGCGTGCTATTGACAGCGGCATATTCTTCGCGACGCCTGCAGGATTTACCATGGACAAACGTCAACCACACACTCTCACCTGCGCCGACCAGCTAACGGGTGTAAAGTTTCAAGCTGTACATGTTTACGTCCACAATTAAGAGGAGGAGGAGGAGGAGGAGGAGGAGGATACTCTTCCTCTTAATTAAGAGGATGAGGATGATTTCCAGAGCAATTAGTGAGCATCGCTAATGGTGACCCAAGTAATGGGGGATTCCAAAATAACCACGGTTCAGTGCAGCAGCCATATGCTTGGAGACCATCGGCGGATCAGGACTGGCCTGGAGACGTTCTCAAGTCCTCTTTGGATGAAATGAGTCAGCGTGCAACTCTGAAGAGTCTGGACCTCTGACGGAGCCCGTTCAAACGGACGTAGACGGTAGACAGTGGCGGTAACGTCCCGGTACCGACGTCTACTGCAGACCTGACCAGCTGACGTCCGGAACATCTGACAGTGTGAACATCTGGACTCCTACAGGTCCACCGTGCTCCATGCTCCTCTGCCGCAGGCTATTCTGGGTGCAGACCAGAGAGCCGCCGAGCGGGGCTCGGGTTCATACGGCCAATCAGACGTCTGGCAGGGCAGCTACGTTATAACGCTGATGTGCTCCCCCGGGAGCGGTGGGGGAGATATGGGGAGGGGGGGCGTGGTGGTCCATCAGGTTTAATATTATCCTCACCTTCTAATGGACCGGCCCCGACCTCTGCAGCCACCATCTGTAAAGAATATCTACACCTCAACACACCATGACACAACACACTAACACACTACAACGCA
This sequence comes from Lampris incognitus, assembly GCF_029633865.1. Lineage (NCBI taxonomy): Eukaryota > Metazoa > Chordata > Actinopteri > Lampriformes > Lampridae > Lampris > Lampris incognitus. The sequence continues at coordinate 28,420,508 of NC_079230.1, forward strand.
ACGCAACGCAACGCGACACAACACAACACAACACGACACAACACGACACAACACGACACAACACGACACAACACAACACAACACACTAACGTAACATGACACAACAGAACATACCACAACACAACACACTACAACACAACGCAACACAACACAACACAACACAACACACTGACATGACACAGCAGAACATACCACAACACAACACAACACACTACAACACAACACAATACAACACAACACACTAACATAACACGACACAGCAGAACATACCACAACACAACACAACACAACATACCACACCACAGCACAACAAAATACATTAATATACCATGCATGACACAACACAACACAATACAACACAACATACTAACATAACATGACACAGCAGAACATATCACAACACAACACACTACAACACAACACAACACAACACAACATACCACACCACAACACAACAAAATACATGAATATACCATGCATGACACAACACAACACAACACAACACATGTCAACACAACACGTGACGATAAAATACACTACAATAATAATAATAATAATCATAAATCAAACTTATATGCGCTTTTCTAACACTCAAGGTCGCTTTACAATAAACGCCAACATACCATGACACAACACAACACAACACAACAAAACATAACATAACATATGACAACACAGCACACTAATATGCCACGAATGACATAACACAACGCAACACAACACAACATACACACAACATGTTACAACACACAAGAGACCACAAGATAACACACTATAATGTACTGTGATACACCACAACAAAACACAACAATATCACGATGCAATGCACACCAAACCTCGCTGCGCCACATCAGACCATACTACAACAACACAACACAACACAACACAACACAACACAACACAACACAACACCATGCACCGCCTCTGACACTCGCCGGAGCTTTTTTAATGCAGTCATGAATAAACAAGCTGTCTGTTGTAGCACACTGTGTGTGTGTGTGTGTCTGTGTGTGTGTGTGTGTGTGTGTGTATTCCGCGTGTTCCGGCTGAACAGTATCGGCGACTTATGAGCGAGATGAAATTGAAGACAAAGAAAAAAAAAGAAAAGGGGAACCATGTTGAAGGAGGACGATACGGCGGCGGTTTGGTGGTCGGCACCGTTTCCTCCCAGCGACAGAGAGCTTCCGGAGTTTGATCGCACGCACGCACGCGCACGCGCGCGCGCGTTGGTCTTGTAATGGACTGCTGTGTTGTCTCCAGTGTCTCTCTGCCCTCTGTGTCTCTGCACAGAATAAAACAGGAGGCAACCCGCCCCCCTCCAAAAAACAAACAAACCACATTTTAACAAACCGTCGCTGTAGGACAAATAAAACAAAAATAAAAGAAAATAAAGAACGTTCCAGAAGCAGTCATCATTAGCACGTGAGAAAAAACACTGACATCCCAAAAACCGGTTTCGTTGCGCGCGACTCGGGCGCGCCATTAAGGACCGCTGGGTCATTATGAGAACACTGTTTGTCTCCAAGGACGGAGTCGTCTTGTTTTTCCAGCCCTGAGGAATTACAGGCTGCGTCCCCCCCCTCCCCCTCCCCTCCCCCCTCCCCCCTCAAAATGAGGGACGCGTCGCTTCCTCCGCGCAACTCTGAATTTTCTTCCCTCGCCTCGCTTAATGCGCAATCAAAACGCAATTTGTCGCAGACTAACACCTGACTAATACCAGACTGCGGCGCTAATCACAGTGTGTCCGTGACAGAGCCGCTGCGTTCGAAACCACTCCAATGGTTAATGGCGGCGCCCGAGCGGAATCACATTCATTTCCTTGCCGGGTCAAGTGCGGCAAAGAAAAACATTGTTCGAAAGACCATTATTCAAATCAGAGTGCACCGGCCCTAAGAGAAATCAGTCAGACCATTAACCGCTGTTTGGTAATTTTTTTATTTTATTCTATTTTTTTTTTTTAAGCGTGATTGACTGAGCGCTCCGTGTCCATTGTCGTCTATGTAAATGCGGGCCCATTCAAAACCTCCAAAAAGCCTCTCCCAGGTTGGGGGGAAAAAAGGCCTCTAATAAAGCTGGATCAGGGTTACGGCGGGCGGGGGTGTTAGCTTACTCTGGACTCACGCTCTCACAAAACCAAGAGCGCCCCCCCCCCCCAGAGTGGTTCCATCACTCCCCGTTTGCTCCATTCAGAGGGACAAAGCTGGGACGGCGCATGGATTAACCTTTGACCTCCGGAGATATGATAGTCATCTCTTTGTGTTCCGGCGGGCGGCTTATGACCCCGGAAAGCGGCGGAGAGAGCGTCCGTGACCCCCCTTTTTAGCAGAGCGTTGCCGTCACAGTATACGACATTAGCGCGCTCGTTTTTCTGGGAGTCCTAGAGGTCTTCATGTCCTCCTGCATGTGTGTTTATATGTCTGTCCTACATGCATGACGTTTCTCTCCCCAACCTCTCGGCCCTACTTCACAAATACGACGGCCTGGCATGAATGTTGTCGGTTTTTCATTCGGAGATGTGTGACGATCAGTTGGGTCTTGTGTGAATCACAATCGGAGACACTTTATTTGTCGTTTCATTTCATGAAATGAAACGACACGTGGTTTCCCCCAGCCCACAGCAGTGCAACACAAAGACAAAAACATATCCAAGAACTACAAGAACACACATATCCAAACTAACACATCTGTCAAAAAGATCACTGGCCAGGAGAAGTGGACTGGTCAGGATGGCTGTCGGAACTGCCGGTCTGCACGGGCTAGCAGTTAGCTTAGCCTACCCCGCTTCCGCGTCCAGCCAGACCGCCCTCGGTGTTATCAGAACTGCTGGTCTGCATGGGCTAGCAGTTAGCTTAGCCTACCCCGCTTCCGCGTCCTGTCAGACCGCCCTCGGTGTTTCCTCTTCGAGCGCAACTCCGGGCAGGGCCGTGGTCCCTGGGCCCACAGGACGCAGCAGACCAAGCTCTCCCAGCCAATCCAGCGCCAGCTCTTCCAGCCATTAGACATGGAAAAGACACTGCATGGACGGTACTGGGTGAGGCCGCCGCAAACGTGGATTTGCGCCGCCATCTTCCCACATATGTAAGCTTTGTTATTCATGATTGTAATTTCTTGATGAGTTACGTCTTGGGAAGTGTCATGCATGTTCGTATGTAGTCGTACCGGTGTAACCGTGTCTTACTATACGGAGGTATATTGACGCGAATCCAGGGGGGCAGCCGGGAACTGCCGCAGCAAAGACGCGAACCCGTGTTTCCCGCACCACGGGCGACTCCGTTAACCAGTCGCCTAAAGGGTCCGACCCGTTAGCCAAGGGGCCAAGGCGAGTCTACTTATCCACGCACGTCACAATATGGATTTCTGTATCTATTTACATATATATGCAAGTACGTTTGAAGGTGGGTTTGTATTTTGACGTACAGGCTGCGGCACCGTATTTCCTCCAGAGCTGATCAGTCAGGAAGAGGATCCCCCTAATAGCGATCAAACAGCGGTGTGATGACAGCCGGGGCCGATTTCGGTTTTAATCAAGAGCACAGAAAGCCCGCTTCTTATGTGCCAAAAGGTAACAGACTCTTGTATTTCTGAATCACTGCGAAATAAACAAAGAACGCACAGATTGATAACAACCGATATTGCAATCAATGATACAGCTCTCATATATATATATATATATATATATATATATATATATATATATATATATATATATATATATATATATATATATATATATATATATTGTAACGTGCATGGATAAGAAGACACGCTGGCCGCTGGCTGGTGGGTCTGACCCTTTAGTCGAGCGGTTAGTGATGTCTCCTGCGGTGCGGGCGATACGGGTTCGCTTCCCGGCCGCGGCAGTTCCTGTGGTTGAGTTGTCCCCCGAATTCGCTACTATATATATATATATATATATATATATATATATAAACCGATTGCTGTTTTACTTCAAACTTATCAATCCTGCACTCGCGGCTGAAGGCCTGATAACTTAAAAACATTACTTAAAGAAAATGATGTGTTCACCGATTGCAATTTGACAACTTCTTTTCATTGGCCAACCCCCCCCACCCACCCACCCCCCAAACTCCGAGAGAACGGTTGCCCCCCTGCGGAGCCGCTGAAAGGCGCGCAGCTCCGCCTGGGCCCCGAAGACGGCTCACATTGTGCGGCAGGATTAAGAGAAGCAACGCAGCCGCTACATTAGAGATGGGCGACCACGGCCCCTCGGGGTAATTATTAGCCTCTTGATTGCACGCGGCTGTTGTGGATGCTGTATGTGGCTCCGTCTGCAGACGATAGATGTAATTTCATTTTCCCCCGGCTGTTAAGAATTGCTTCTTCTTTTTTTTTTGAGAAAGGCGCCTTCATCAAGACTCATAATTTAGTTGTCAAAGCAGGAGTCCTCTCAGCGGGCAGGAGGCCCCCCCGGGGTCCTAATTGTGGGATGCTTTGGTCCTGGTTTGTAATTGCTGTGGTCAAGATGGCGCTGGGGCCCGTTCCCGACGCTTTTGCACGCTGATTTATTTCTTAAACATCAATTTTAGAAACTTTAAAAAACACGATGGACTACGACACCCTACTTTCCCTACCCGCTGGCTGCCATCGGTTCCTTTAGATTCTAAAGGAACCGATGGCAGTTTAGAAGCTGACCTCCGTAGTGCGGAGGAGCCGAGTGGATCGGTAGAATGAGACAATGTCCCCATCTGGTGGAGGATCTACTGTATTTTGCTGTTCTGGCTCAGCTGTGGTTCACATGTAAACTCCACGTTTCGTATCTGCAGGTGTTTTAGAAAATCCCGCCACTTCCAGGCCCACATCCGTCCTTGAAGTGGTCTCTGGAGACACTCTGGTTAGAGCTTCAGTTGCTGTTGTATATAGTGTTGCTATTGTCCTTGTACTTCAACAGCATTGTTACTGAGCTCTCTCTGTCCACCTGCGCTTAAAAGCTTATTTTACCTGCTTCTGCTGACTTGTGTCGATGTTAATCTACTTTGTACTTTGATTCTCCCATTACTACCTGTTAATGATCTGAGACACATTAGCACCAAACGACCTCAACACAACATGTACTTTTGGCTATGATACGATTACTGAGTACTATGACTACATATAGTTGTATTTATGTATGGATTGTGGTATGGCTATGAAATGATTACTATCAGGAATCAGGACCAATTTATTGTCATCTCATTCGTGTACTTGCGTACACAAAAGACACGAAATTTCGTTTCTCCCAGCCCAGAGCAGTGCAACAACAAAAGACAAAAACACATATCCAAAATCTCCCAAAAACGACACCATCAAAAACATACAAAACCAGAGAGAACAAAGCAAAAACAACACAAAAAGTCAACAACACAGTCCATTCAGTAAATTTGCAACACAATGCAAAAATTCCACCGTCCAGGAAAACGAACGCCAGCCAGGAGGGCTGTGGGAATTTCCGGTCTGCATGGGTTAACAGTTAGCTTAGCCTGCCCCGCTTCCGCGTCCTGTCAGACCGCCCTCGGCGTTCCCTCTTCGGGCGCAGCTCCGGTCAGGGCCGTGGTGCCTGGGCCCACCGGCCGCAGCAGACCAGGCTCCTACGTATGTATGTGTGTATGTGTACTAAATGTCAGAGGAAGTTGAATCGGTTCATCTGGATACAACGCGTATTTACACGATACGTGTCATCGTCATCTAAGCGACCTCTTCAGTCTCAACTGACTGCGGGCATCCCCACCCTCATAAACGACACAGCGGCACAACCGGTGCAAATTGCCATGACCATTAACTAGAGTTACAATGGCCATGTGTACTAGTCAGAGGATTTTGGAGCGTTTGCAATCACAGCATTGTCAATGGCGATGTACCCTCGGTTCAGGGATGGTAATTTCCTCTTCACGTAGATGGCCTCTTTGACTCCCCGTTCAAGCCATCGTTCCTCCCCCATCAAGGATGTGCACATCCTCATCCCTGAAAGAGCGACCCCTGGCCTGTACATGGGTGTACGTATCAAATGCATTACTGCTGCTACTACTACCACATTGCATATGATAAATATGCGGCAAATGTACAACAACAACTACTACTACTACATATAGTACAACCCTTATATGTACTACTATTACTGCGTCATATAGCACTACTATGATATAATTACTATGTAGCACTCTATGATGCCAATTGGCGACATGGAAATTTCTCCATTTGTTGTCTTTCTTGTAAGTCACTTTGGATGAAAGTGTCTGTTAAATGGAGAAATGTAAACGGGATAATGGTGTATTTGTTTAAGGGGACAAACTGAATTGCGAATGAAAAGATTTGAAAGGTGAAATCAGTAAGTGAGAGATGGACGCATTTTCTTCACTTCAGTTTTATGTAGAGATGGTTCACATGTACAAAGTCTCTTTGTTTTTCCTTGTGATGACGTCACATTAACAGTATTCTAAAATTACTTTTCATCAACAGTTCCTACGCATCTCGCCATCGCCATCATTCAGTTCTCTACAAAATACTGCTCTGTTGTTTAATGCTACTATCTCGTCTATTTTCTGAAATAGTCCCTCTGTTAAAGTCTTTTTCTTCTCGTCCATCACGTGATATTTGCCCCCACATTTCTCCACAAGCACCATCAGATCGCTGTTCCTTAAGATATGCTGCTCGGCGCTTTCCCCCAGAGTTTCCCCCCACGTGAAAACCACCAGGCTGCGTTTCCAAATCTCTTCTCCAAGCACACTCACATGGTCCTCCACGGCTGTGCGGTACTTCTGCGTGCAGGTCAGGTAGGCCGGTATCACCAGCAGGAGAACGTCAGGTCGTGGATGGTGCAGACAAACACTCTCTAGAATCTTCTTCGTCTGCGCTGTGCCATTTGGCTCTGGTCCGTTTCTCCACCTAAGACCCGGTGGTTCCACAATGCTGACGTGCCGTCCGGCGATCCGTCCCCTCCAGGGTTTGGGGGTAGATCTGTTTGGCGATGGTGCTGGCGATAAGTCGATGTCGTCCAGAATGGTGACTTCTTCTAGGCCGAGAGTGGACCACATCTCTGCCAATATCACCACCCTCAACTCTGACTCAAAAGACAAATATTTGTCGTTTGTATCTCTATGTTCCCGCTGGGATGAAAACACCCTGAAGTTTCTCTTAACCTTTGACTCAACAGATTCTTCCCCCCCTTTCAACTCCTCCACCTCCATCCACTCCAGTTCTGCTCTGTCCGTCTCTCTTTCCTCTTTCTCTGCCCTCTCTACCTCGTCTGGTGTTTCAAGGCAACAGTTGTAGTTCACTATAGCTGATGTGGCTGTTTCTACCCTGCTATCCTCCCTATCTTTTGACCTTTGACCTTGACCTTGATCTGATCCTTTTCCTCTCTCCACCTCCCTTCTTTCCTGTTCGTCTGCCACACTGACTTGCTGGTATATAACATGGATGTTTTCCTCCTCAACTGGGCTATCGAATGCCTCTACCAAGCCGCGTGACACCATCCCGCACACCACACTGGGTTGTTGGCCATCGAACTCACTGTGAAGGCCATTCAGTAGAAATCCAGGCGAATTCCTGCTTTCTGTTTCCATGTTAGTCCTCCCATGACTGTTCTCCATTTGGTGTATCTCTGCCTCCCATATTTCCAGACCCAGCTCTTGTTTCCTCAGCTTTTCAACGGCATCCCTTAAATCCCTCTCTCTACTGTCAATTTCCTCCCGTCGCTTCGCCAAGTTGCTTGCCATTGCGTCCATCCTCTCTGCCTCTGCCCTCCATCTAATCAGCTCTTGCTCTTCACTTTTTAATTGTTGCTCCTTTTCTTCCAGTGCTTTCCCCCATTCTTTGAGCTCCCTCACCTTCTCTTGGAGGTCTCGGCCATGACATTTTTGCTCTTCTTGTTTGTTCTCCAGCGTCTCCAGGAGATATTCCAGCTCTCTTTCTTTTCCCTTCGCATTCTGCATTTTGGCATTCAAGGTTCGCTCTTGTTTCAGCAGTTCCTCCACCTGCTTTTCCATCGCTTTCTGTTTCTCCTCGTGGTCCCTCTGCTTTGTTTGTAGTCCAGCTTCTCGTTGTGTCAGCTCTCGTTCTCTGTTTTCCAACTTTCCCTCTCTCTCAGCTATGTCTGCCTCTTTCATTTCAAGTGTCTTTACTTTCTCACTTAGTTCTCCCTCATGTATTGCCAACGCTTGTTTCTTTGCTTCTAGTTCCCTCCCTCTCTTCAAGATTTCGACCCTGAAGCCCTCATCCTTTGTCTCCAGCTCACTCTGTTTCTCTGCCAGTTGTCTCTGGTAAAGCTCTGTCATCTTCTTCAACTCCATCTCACTTCCACTTTCTCTCTCTTTCAATCCCTCCATCTCTCGCTTGAGCGCTTCGCTCCTTTGTTGCAACGCGGCAACCTCCACGTCTCTCTGGTACAGGATGTTTTGGAGTTCCTTGTCTTTGCTCCTCGTCTTCTCCTCATATCTGCTGAGGAGGTCTTTCATCTCCTCCTCCCTCCTCTCTCTTTCCCTCTCGTGTTCTACACACTCATTCTCCAGCTTCTCACACTTTGCACTCAGACCACCCAATTCATTTCTCAACTTCTCATTTCCCCCCTGCAGGCCTTCCAGCGCCTGCTGGCTTTCCATGTATTTTTTGGCCAAGTCAGAAGCACGTTGCCGGCCTTCCTCTTCTGTCCATCGCAGTTGGCTGACAGTGTTCTCCTTTTCCTCCAAAACGGATTCAATCTCTCCCTTTCTTTCGGCGATCTCCTTCTCATACCCTTTTATCAAGTTGTTCATTTCCGTGTCCATCTTGCTGGTCAGTCCCTTCAGTTCTGACTTTGTCAGCTCGATTGTTAGCCTCAATTTGGAGAGTTCTCGCTCATTCTCGCCATCCTTTCGTCTCAAGTTTTCCAGCTCCTCTTCCTTCCCTCGCAATCCCTCCATCATCTCAGTGTCCCTCTTCCTCTCTTGCTCTGCCAGGCGTTGCTGTATCTCCATTTGCTTTGCGTTGTTTTCCTTCAGCCCTTTGATTTCTTCTGAGTGTCCCGCGCACCTCTCCCTCGCCGCCTCTATCTCTTCATCTTTCAGTGCAGCCAACTGTTGCATCTCTGTTATCTCGTCTGTTTTCCGTCTGACAATTTCTATCAGTCTGTTGATCTCCTTTTCCCCTGCCTCCTCTTTCCTCTTCTGCTCATCCCTCACTTTAGTCTCTCTGATCTCCGTTTCCTGCTTCAGCGCCTCCATCTCAATTTCCCTCTCTCTCAGTTTTTCATTGACCGCGTTTTGGAGGTGTAATTTTATTTCTTCTATCTCTCTTTCATTCTCTTTCTGTCTTTGCGCCGCCTCCTTTGCATGATTGAGAATAACCTCTCGCTTCTCCTCCTCTTTTCCCTGCAGGATTCCTTCCATTTCAGTTATACGTCTTTTCATCTCCCCCTTCTCTCTCTCTCCCTCTTCCCGCCTTTCGTCTTCCTCCTTCTTATGACTCAAAATAAGCTCACGTTTCTCCTCATCTTGCCTCTCCAGTGTTCCCGCGGTTTCTCTTATGTGACGTCTCATCTCCTCGATCTCTCTCTCTCTTTCCTTTAGCTTCCTCTCCATCTCTTTCTCGTGGTTGAGAACGAGCCTTTCTTTCTCGTTCTCCCCCCGTCGACGTGTGTCCTCCATTTCGCGAACTTGGCGTCGTTTCACCTCCTCCATCTCTCTGTCTTTCTCCAGAAGCTTCCGCGCCATTTCTCTTTCGTGGTTTAAACGAACCCCCTCTTTCTCTTTTTCGTGTTCCCGCCTCTTTTCCGCCATTCGGATCGCGTGCTCTTGTTCCAGTCCCTCTCTTCCCTTCTCGTTTTCTTCTGAGTTTCGCTGTATTTGTTTCGCAAACTGTTGCTCCAGCTGTCGAATTTCTCTGTCCTTTTCTTGCTGTCTGTCTCTTATTTCGGTCTGGTGCATTTGTTTGACCCTTTCCAGAATTATCTCTTTTTCTTTTAGCTTTTCATTCGTGTCTTCCTGGTGTTGAACTCTCAACTCCTCCATTAACTTTTCTACCTGGCTCGCTTTTCTGGCCATCTCTTCGTTATGTTGCCATTTTATGTCCTCCACCTCTCTCTGTTTCTCCCCTAGTTTCCCCTCCATCTCTCTCTGAAGCCGCGCTGTCAACTCCTCCACTTTCTCTCTCATTTTACTCTCTCCATCCGCTTCACTCTGCGTCATCTCTTTGACAGCTGCCAGTCTCTCCTCCCGCAGCACTCTACTCATCTCAAGTCTAATTTCTTCCGCTTCTTTCTCCATCCCTCTCAGTTTGCTCTCCATTTCTGCTTTGAGTTGACGCTCCATCTCTGCCATCTCTCTTCTGTGCTCCTCCTTCCTTCTCTCTCCTTCTCTTTCATACTGTGACAGACTGTCCTCGAAACGCTTCGTTGAGTCACGCGTCTCGGCTCGCAGAGCTTCCACTTTCGCCATCAACTCGGCGTTCTCTTTGTCTTGTCGCTCTATTGCTCCCACTAAACGCCCTCTCTCCCTCACCCACTCCTGCCGCTGCTCTTCAGTCTCGGCCTCCCTCTGTGTTCTCTCGCGGTCGTTTCCCAAAGCGATGCGCTCGAGGTCGAGCAACTTCAGCTGCTGTTCATCGATTCTCTCCTTCATCTCTTCGATCTCGCTCTCCTTCAGCTCCAATCGGAGGTCTGCGTCAACCTTCTCCTGCCGGCTGCGATGGAGTGCCGCCAGGATCCGATCGTGCTCCGTGCTCAGATCCTGAATCTCTCTCTCCTTGTCCTCCGTCAGCCACTGCATCCTCTCCTCCAGCTCCCTCATCTCGTTCTTCCTACCCCAGCTCCTTCTCTCTTCGTCTTCCTCTTCCTCCTCTTTTTCGGCGCCTATCTTCCCCGGTGATTTCGCCTTCTTCTTCCTGTCAAAGAACCAGCGGATGCTCCTCACCTCCCGCTCCCGCATTTTCTTCAGTTCACTCTCCTGGCGGAGCAGCTTGTCTGTGACCTCTTTCAGCCGCTGGTTGAACCTCTCGTTCTTCTGTTGGCTCAGGTTGCTCACCTCATTGATCAGGCCCAGAAAGGCCTCGCATCGGTTGCCGGTGGCCATTTTCTCCACTTTTTCCAGGAGTTCTGTCACGGGTATGGAGCTGTGGGCTCCTCCATCCACATTACTAATGACATGGTACCGGCCACAGCACCTCTCCAGCATCCACTGAAGATCTCTACCTCCGCTCTGGATGTGCTGTTCGATGCCGACGCCTTCTCGAAGCTGATCTCCGTGTGTGAATAGCAGGATGGTGTGCCTCCATACGCCCTCACCCAGAAGCTCCAGGTGTTCTCTAACATGGCCAACCCTCACCAGGGTGTCCACCCTCAGGGTCAGCAACAGGGCGTGAGGCCCCGGCAGACAAAACGCGACACTACCCACTATCTCCCTCTTCACCCTTTCTGGTGTTGGGCCAGAGATGCCGCCCTCCCAGCCGGGCGTGTCCACCACCGTCACCAGCCTCATGGAGACCTCTGCCTGCTGACGGACGCACTCCTCGGTCACCGTGCCCATCTGGAATAGGCCGGGATAGCCCAGGAGGGTGTTGCCAGTGGAGCTCTTCCCCGTCTCACGCTCTCCCAGGAGAACCAGCCGGAGCTCGGGAAGACGCCGGGGGCCCTTGGAAAATGAATGACGAGTGTCAAGCTCCAACGCCTGGGGGCCATCGCCTAGAAGGGACAAATATACATTAGGTTTAGAGAACGTTTATTCTGTTTTAGTCATGCTATGACATAGACGAAATTCTTAAATACACACACACACACACACACACACACACACACACACACACACACACACATATATCAATCAGATTTATTTCATTTCATTTTATATATATACACTACCGTTCAAAAGTTTGGGATCACCCAAACAATTTTGTGTTTTCCATGAAAAGTCACACTTATTCACCACCATATGTTGTGAAATGAATAGAAAATAGAGTCAAGACATTGACAAGGTTAGAAATAATGATTTGTATTTGAAATAAGATTTTTTTTACATCAAACTTTGCTTTCGTCAAAGAATCCTCCATTTGCAGCAATTACAGCATTGCAGACCTTTGGCATTCTAGCTGTTAATTTGTTGAGGTAATCTGGAGAAATTGCACCCCACGCTTCCAGAAGCAGCTCCCACAAGTTGGATTGGTTGGATGGGCACTTCTTTGAGCAGATTGAGTTTCTGGAGCATCACATTTGTGGGGTCAATTAAACGCTCAAAATGGCCAGAAAAAGAGAACTTTCATCTGAAACTCGACAGTCTATTCTTGTTCTTAGAAATGAAGGCTATTCCATGCGAGAAATTGCTAAGAAATTGAAGATTTCCTACACCGGTGTGTACTACTCCCTTCAGAGGACAGCACAAACAGGCTCTAACCAGAGTAGAAAAAGAAGTGGGAGGCCGCGTTGCACAACTGAGCAAGAAGATAAGTACATTAGAGTCTCTAGTTTGAGAAACAGACGCCTCACAGGTCCCCAACTGGCATCTTCATTAAATAGTACCTGTTAGAGCCTGTTTGTGCTGTCCTCTGAAGGGAGTAGTACACACCGGTGTAGGAAATCTTCAATTTCTTAGCAATTTCTCGCATGGAATAGCCTTCATTTCTAAGAACAAGAATAGACTGTCGAGTTTCAGATGAAAGTTCTCTTTTTCTGGCCATTTTGAGCGTTTAATTGACCCCACAAATGTGATGCTCCAGAAACTCAATCTGCTCAAAGAAGTGCCCATCCAACCAATCCAACTTGTGGGAGCTGCTTCTGGAAGCGTGGGGTGCAATTTCTCCAGATTACCTCAACAAATTAACAGCTAGAATGCCAAAGGTCTGCAATGCTGTAATTGCTGCAAATGGAGGATTCTTTGACGAAAGCAAAGTTTGATGTAAAAAAAATCTTATTTCAAATACAAATCATTATTTCTAACCTTGTCAATGTCTTGACTCTATTTTCTATTCATTTCACAACATATGGTGGTGAATAAGTGTGACTTTTCATGGAAAACACGAAATTGTTTGGGTGATCCCAAACTTTTGAACGGTAGTGTATATAAATATAATATATGATATTTTAACTGCCTGCCCTTCCCACTGTGCCCCAACACCACCCCACTATATGATTTACATAAATTACCCCATTTGACATTACCTTGTTGCTATTTCAACAGTGCCCTGGTCATTTATATGCTTTTTCAAAACAAGCCCCAGCCCCTCACCCCACTGGTTGTAATGTTTTCTACCCCACCACTGGTTGCTGTGCATCGTAACTACCTACCCCATTGGTTGTAATAGTTCAAATGTGTCCTCCTCTGATTGATTGCTGACCACCGAAATTAGGGGCGTAACGCGGGGAAACGCATCTATCTATCTATCTATCTATCTATCTATCTATCTATCTATCTATCTATCTATCTATCTATCTATCTATCTATCTATCTATCTATCTATCTATCTATCTATCTATCTCTCACTCGCTCTATCTATCTATCTATCTATCTATCTATCTATCTATCTATCTATCTATCTATCTATCTATCTATCTATCTATCTATCTATAAAATGACAATTTGGAAACACTTTATAATGAGTAGCTGTACATAGTAATAGTAATATGGTGCCGTTTTACAATAAGACTACCCTTATAAGGATTTTAGGAATGGTTTATAATTGGTTCATTGGACACTTTATAATTCATTAATAAGTTGTTACAACACATTAGATAAGTCGAGCAACAGTGAGCTGTTGCTTGCCAAATAGTGACCCCACATTTCCCTGTATGAAGCCTCAGATCTCATTGGCTACTTAGCTAGCAACTAGCTAGCTCTGAGATTTAGCAGACGAGAGAAAAAGTGCAGCACTAACTTGAAATTGCCAAACAGTGAGCCTGCATGGACGTATGAAAACTGTTATAACTTATTTACCATTGTTTATTAATAATTTATAAAGTGTTTACAATCTAATTAATAACCTGATTATAAACCCTTTATAAATCCTTTATAAAGGTAGTCTTGCTGTAAAGTGGAACCGGTGATTAATGATAACAATCGTCCTATTACTCATTAATAAATGAGTAATAGGAAGAAAAATCAAATTAATCATTGTAATGATTGTAGTAGACCAACAGCGCTACCTAGTGGTGGTTAAGCTAGGCTCTCATATACCCCGGATGTTGACTGCTGCGACAGTCGGAGAGTTACAATAAAGAGGACCAGACGTTGGGAATTGGTCTCCGGCTCAAATCACTGTTATGGATATATTAGCAGTATAAGATACCTCCAGATAATATAGAGAATATATTACAATGATTAAAAGGGACTTCCTGCTAAAGGTGTAGAAAACATACCGCCTAAGAACTCTGGGAATTTACATAAAATCTAGCAGCCATGCTTTATGAAGCGTAGCGTAAGTGTGTGTGTGTGTGTGTGTGTGTGTGTGTGTGTGTGTGTGTGTGTGTGTGTGTGTGTGTGTGTGTGTAAAGAAAGAGAGAGAGATAATGCAGAAAGTGAAAGTGATTGTTTCTTTTTCAGGGCACACAATCTGTGTGTTTGGTGTCGCCCATCTATCTCCATTATGTGCTGGTTGAACATTTCTCTGTCTGCTCGGGTCAGATGATAAAAAGTATTTAAGAATCGTGTTTATTGGCCATGTGGGTTTGCACATAGATGGAATGTGACTCTGGGTCCATGGCCCTGTCAGCGTACTTAACACAGAATAACAACAATACAACACAACAATCTTTTATATGCACAAGGATTGACTTATACAGGTGAAATAAGAGGTGATAAGGTGCAGTGGTGCAGAGAATATATCATCCATCCATCCATCCATCCATCCAAACCGCTTATCCCAGCAGTCATTGGGCAGCAGGTGGGGAGACACCATGGACAGGCTGCCAGGCCATCACAGGGCCCACACCCACACCTAGGGACAATTTAGTATGGCCGATTCACCTGCTCTACATGTCTTTGGACTGTGGGAGGAAACCCACACAGACACGGGGAGAACATGCAAACTCCACACACAGGACGACCCGGGACGACTCACCAAGGTTGGACTACCCCGGAGCTCGAACCCAGGACCTTCCTGCTGTGAGGCGACCCGCGGTCACCACTGCGCCACCGTGCCGCAGCAGCTACCAGTGAAAATAAAGATGTGAGGGGAACTCACCCATGAGAGCAGCTTTGATGGTTCCCCTCTGCATCTCCATCTCCATATGCCTCTGTTTCTTCCTCCTCTCCCTCGCCCTCCTCTTCCCATCTGCCTCCAAACCCAACAGGACGATACTGCCCACGCCAAAATGGCGGGCCCCCTCCTTCTTCCCCTCAACCATCTCCTCTATCTTCCTCGTCAGTTCTTTAACTTGCGTCCCATCTCCCTTGCTCCTGTTATCCAGGACGTGGTATCTGTTCCCACACTTCCTCAGAAGCTTCTGGAGACCCGGTCCACTGGTCAGGATACGTTGTTCCACGGTCAGCAGGCCCAGTTCATCCCCCCTGGTGAACAACACCATGGTGTAGTCCCAAATCCCGTTCCCCAGCGGCTCCACGTGTTCCTCTATCTGACTCACATAGGCCTCCGTCACCGCAGCACAGGACCGTACCACCAGCAGCACGGCGTGGGGTCCCGGAGGACAGAGCAATACGCTACGCGAAGTCTCTCGCCGCACCCAGTCGGGCGTGCTGTTTAGCGGGTAGTACCATTCCCATCCGGGGGTGTCCACCACAGTGACCCTTCTCCCCCCCACATCCTCTCGTCTTTTAACGCACTCCTCCGTGGGCTTTCCGCTCTCGAACTCCCCGACGCCTCCCAGGAGGGTGTTGCCCGCCGAGCTCTTCCCCGCTCCTTTCCTGCCCAGGAGGACCAGTCTGAGTTCTGGAAGAGGGTTGGGAACGCTGGGGGTCGTGACGGTGTGTTGTTTCTCCATGACGGCCTGCAGACTGTCGTCTATGAAGAAAGGGACCAGTACCTCCTCAGTGCACCTTACAGAATAACCTCAAGAAGGACACAAAAACAAAAGCAACAGTCATTTAGTCGCCTAATGGAAACACGGTATACTCCAAGTACATTTCTTAAAATATACTTAATTATGAAAAGTAAGCAAACTTTGGGGAACTAAAATGTACTCGTAAGTGTACTATTCAGGAATCAGGGACGTTTTATTTGTCATGTCAAGATAACGTTTCCCCCAGCCCACAGCAGCGCGGTCTGGCCGCCGCCAGACCGCCCTCGGTGTTATCGGAACTGCCGGTCTACGTGGGCTAGCAGTTAGCTTAGCCTGCCCCGCTTCCGCGTCCTGTCAGACCGCCCTCCGTGTTCCCTCCTCGGGCGGAGCTCCGGGCAGGGCCCTTGTCCCTGGGCTTGTAATATATGGAATCTCGCGGGACTTGCGGTATGTGACGTTACAGGAAGTCGGTTGCGGTGTTCGTATATATCGCGGTCAAGCAGCTTATTAAAGGCTCCTGAGTGTTCGGACTTTTTGGTGTGTGATCTTCTTACTAGTTAGATGTCGGACAGACATCACACGGTGTCAGAAGTGACGAGAGTAATCGGAACGGATCGACATGTCGTGCTGCGTGGGAATGCCGATGCGTGGCGCTCAGTTGGAAAGAAGCATCATTTTAAACCAACTGGCCCGGATGTGAAACGTACTCGTCTCTTCCTCTCTGATCCTGTTGGGGAAAATGAGCGCAAGTGTAGATGGCGATCCGGGCCCCCCGAAGAAGAAAAGCTTGTGTACGTACAATAAGCAGTGGGGTGAGAAGTATAATTGGGGTAAACCTGTCAGTAGCGATTTGGCTGGAGATTTCTGCAGCCTGTGTCGTCGGGAGATTCTGATCAGCCACGGAGGAGAAAACGACGTGAAACAACACGCACACGAGGACTACACAAGCTAACGGTGCAGCTAGCTTTAGCAAGTCCTTCACCACGACCACTGCTGGAAATGAGTTCATCTGTATATCATACAGTTAAACACGGACTGAGCTACAACGGCATCGACAATAAGCGTAACAGCAAAAAGTGCTCGATAGATAAAGTTAATAATGTTATTGTAGGGAATTTTGAGGGCAGTCCGGGAACCGTCGCCATAGCCGGGACGCGAACCCGTGGCTCTCACACCACAAGCGATAACGTTAACCAGTCGACTAAAGGGCCCGACCCGTTAGTCGAGGACCAACGTTTCTACTGATCCATGCACGTTACACTAGCTCCTTCGTTCGGGAAGCGCGCCCCCGCCTTTCAGCATATCAGCTCCCTCACGCCTCTGGGCGCACGCGCTTCCGATGACCTCACGGTCTCACCATCCCACTTCTGACACCAATGTCGCGATTTCGGGGGGCAGTGCGGGAACCGAACCCGTGGCCCCCCCACACCGCAAGCGACAACGTTAACCAGTCGACTAAAGGGTCCGACCCGTTAGCCAAGGACCAACGTGTCTACTTATCCATGCACGTTACACTATTATTATTATTACATGTATGGATATATTTTAAACAGACATGTGTTGACTCTATATCTTTAGCCTACTACAGTATCCTCTGTGTTGAAATGTAAAATCACTTTGGGCGACATTGTTTGTATGAAAAGTGCTATACAAATAAAGTTTATTATTATTATTATTATTATTATTATATAAGGCTCTGGGCTGCCTATACAAAGCGTCATGTAGGCTGCTACTCTGGCAGTTTTTTCGTGATTGCCCCCTCCCGGCCCTCCTGTCCAGTTTTCCTGGGATAGCATGTTGGCAACCCTAAACGGAACGGTCATCTAACTCAAAATGAAAGGTCAGAAATTTGGGTGTCATGTCGGACCTCTGGTTCCTCGTGTCCGAGCACCGCTGACAGCAAGAAAACGTGGGGGGGCGATGCATATATTTGCTAAATGGATATATATATATGTATGTATATCCTACTTCCAGAGAATAATGGAAAACAATGCTTAACATGAATAATAATATTTCAGTATTAGTTTCTCCTGCATGCCTCCTTGTAGTCGTTGTTTTCCATATTAAACAGCGTGACGTCAGTGTCAGAGATACCCAAGTAGCCTTGAATGCAGCATAAATTGGCCCCCTCCTGAGTTTCGTTTTAAAAGTGAACTTGCAAGAGTATTTAAAGCCAATTAAAAGTATACCTGTACACGTTTGGCTTACACAAATACTAAACGTGTACTCAGATGTATCCAACCAACCTAAAGGTACACGTAAAGTTAAGCAATTCGCCTTTTGCAAGTACAGCCAAAGTAAAACAATATTACACTACCTCGTTTTTAGTTTGCAAGAGGCATATTCTAATTGTACTGACGTAAACTCCTTTTTGCCCAAGGGGTTTTCAACCTAAACATGTCATTTTCCTCACTGTTGGCCCACATTTTGTAAGGTGAGACCTGTCCACCATGAAATAGCAGGCCAGCTAGAAGTACTGCAGATCCAAGTACTGGCTAGCGTACTAGTAACATCTACTTCTTCTCTACTGCCCTATCGGAGCCATATCTGTACCCTGCAAGATGTCTGCATCATCACAACTGTGTATAACTACAAAACAAACTCACCTCCATTTGTGACTGTAACTGTGGAAACGTCTTCCCCTTTCCTCTCCATCTCCCTCCGCCGACCTCCCGTCCTCTTCCTCCCCTTCTTCCTCTTCCTCTTTCTGGTTCCAGTATGTCTATTTAAGGACGACTTTCCCCATCGGCGTGGCGCAATAGAAGACAAACATGTTTGCGCTGACTCGGTGTGTGCGGAGGACTCTCCAGCTGCTGTCAAACTCACCACGGGGAACTGGCTCCGTCACGTGACCACGCTGCGGTTTCACCCGGCGCGCGCGCTCGTTCCGGGCGACAGGAAGCCGAGCGTGACACCGTGTGTTGTCTTCGTACCCAGAGCGAACGGCACAAACTCACGTGGCTGCAAAACACACGGACGTGCATGCTGATCGTGCACGCTCGCCCCTTTTAGTCCAAGCACGCGCGTGCACGCACAGCACGTGCGCTGTAGTTACTTGTGTATGCGTGCATCATCGCCGCACACGCAGACGCTGGCGTGCGTGCTAGCTAGCTAGCGTGCATGCTAGCTAGCGTGCACGCATGTGGGCTCAGCGCTTCACAGATGCTGTTCTGTGGTCAGCCGGGTGACACCTCGGTTTCCTTTGTTCCACAAGATATCTTTAGTTCCTGGCAGACTTTACATATATATATATATATATATATATATATATGTGTGTGTGTGTGTGTGTGTGTGTGTGTATATATGTGTATATATGTATATGTGTGTGTATATATGTGTGTATATATATACACAAAAGGGGGTCCAACCCGGTACTAGCAAGGTGTACCTAATAAAGTGGCCGGTGAGTGTATATATATATGTATATACACACACACAAATATATATATATATGTGTGTTGTGTGTAACATGTTACAGTTGTAGGCAAATATTGTGGAGAGGTTGGTATTTATTTATTTATTTATTTGTTGGTCTTTCACAATGACAACGACCCCTTTCAGGTGGCATGGGAACACATAGGCGGTGTATGCGGCGGTCGCGTGACTCTGGTCTCGCCTCGTTATGACATGTGTGACGCGTCACGCAGTTAATGTATAGGGACACCGTGCATGCGCGGACGTGCACGCGCGTGACGTTCGCCTTTCCATGGAGCAATGCAGTAAGTCAGGATGTGCTGCGCTCATACGAACACTTCTTTCCATGACTAGAACCCGTGTTGTGCACCGCTTGAAATATATAGCCGTGTGTAAAAAGTAGCAGAACCTCATTCTGGACCCTTCCCGGGGTTTAAAACAGGCGATTGATTGATGGGTTTGTCAGTTTGCCCTCCGTCGTAATCTCAATAGCGTTTCACAACAGTCACAGTCACTGTATTGTACACGCAGCCAACCTCCTCTCAGCATGGCTGTGGTGAATACTGCCCCTTGGCTCTGCGGTGTCCCTGGGCACACACGTGTGCTCCACTAGAAAACACTGCACACACACACACACACACACACACACACACACACACACACACACACACACACACACACACACACACACACACACACACACACACACACACACACACACACTCACACACACACACACACACATTAGATCACCTCCTTTATGATTCATCCTTTCCTCAGCAGTGGTGGTGGTAGTGGAAATGTGTTGTTTGTTTACGTGTGTTTGCATGTGTGTGTGTAGGGGGGGGGGGGTGGTGGTGGTGGTGGTGGTGGTGGTGTGGTGGTGGGGGGGGCAGTGTGTACAACCAAACCCTTGTTTACGCACAGGACTGAATCAGCGGCGTTGATTTGGCACAACCGGCCCGGCCAACTTGCACCGGGGGTCTCTAAACTGATGAAGGTCATCGACGTGTGACGTGTTTTGTGTGCGTGTCAGGTGGGACCGCTGTTCTTCGGGGCTTCCTGGAAATACGAGGCCGCTCTCCATCGAGCCCAAGTGGTGTTTCAGCCATTTCAGCCATTACAGAGCACACCATCCGTGTCCCAAACCCTTTTTGGAGTACGTCGGCTGAATTCAAGGTCAAATGAGGAAGCGAAGCGTCGAGGCCGAACATCACGATTGAGTAATGATCGACTTTTTTCCCTTTGTTACTTTTGTTTCTTGTTTCCAGTGGCGGCTGGTGCTAACAAAGTTTGGGGGGGGGCGCAATTTACCTCGGCTCAGCACACCTTACAGCTGCTTTAGCGTCCACACAGTCGCAGACTTATTAAGAAGGAAGGACAATGTAGCCCATAGAGTTTATCAGGGTTCGTAGACGGTGGATGATTGACAGTCGAGGTGGGTGTGAACATGATTGACAGGCACGAGAATTGTACAATCACATTAGATCAAAAAAAATGTAAAACAATACCGATTCGCTGCCAATCAAAGTGGGGCTTCTGCGCGCCCCCTGGAACATCTGAAGAAGCCAGTCAGACAGCAGCCTCAGGTCACCTGCTCGCCACAAGTTTGAGGGCTTACATTAAGGTGTGGTTTGGGCGGCGCCCCTCACCCAGGAAGTATAGGTATTCAGACAGGAAGTATAGGTATTCAGACGGAAACCAACCAAACACCATTTGAACCAATATGTAATGCTGCTGACAGGCGCTCACAGACTGACAAACCCTTTTATTCCATCATTATTTGCATCATACAACTAAATTATATTTAACATGTTTAAGTAGATTTTCATCTCTTGATGTTCGAAGAAGGCGTCGCCCCAGCGCCCTCTACTGGCCAGCCGCCACTGCTTGTTTCCACGTCCACCCAAGTTTTACCGCCCGTGACGCTTACTGTAAAAATGTGCATCGCCAAAAAAGTAAACGAGTGGTCCAGAGGTGTACCATGCAGAGCTCCCGGACGCTTCCTCACAAGGCCACCACCAGAGAACATTAGCAGTCCTCGATATTCTGACGCCAGTGACGTCATCAGACATGTGAGTTATGGTCACGCTGTCATTTCAATTCACATTTTCTTTACTGGTAAAGGTAGACATTTTGCAGGGGCGTCCGGGTGGCGTGGCGATTCTGTTGCCTAGCAACGCGGGGATCGCCGGGTCGAATCTCCGTGTTGCCTCCGGCTTGGTCGGGCGTCCCTACAGATACAAGTGGCCGTGCCTGCGGGTGGGAGGGCGGATGTGGGTATGTGTCCTGGTCGCTGCGCTAGCGCCTCCTCTGGTCGGTCGGTCGGTCGGTCGGTCGGTCGGTCGGTCGGGCTGGGGGGGGGCTGAGGGGAATAGCGTGATCCTCCCACGCGCTACATCCCCCTGGTGAAACTCCTCACTGTCAGGTGAAAAGAAGCGGCTGGTGACTCCACATGTATGGGAGGTGGCACGTGGTAGTCTCTGAAGAGTGGGGTAATTGGCCGGATAAAATTAGCGGGAAAAGAGGAGAGGAGAGGAGAGGAGAGGAGAGGAGAGGAGAGGGGAGGGGAGGAGGGGAAGGCCAAAAAGAAAGAAAGAAGGTAGTTATTTTGGTCGCTGTTTACTGAAATACACAAAGCAATACTGTAGGTTGAGTTTTCTGTAACCATTCATTTGCTTTCTCTCAGAATGGAACAAGTCATTTTTGATTTGAGCTTTAATTTGTTCGGAGCCACAAACCGACACGAGGCACATTTACATGGGCCTGTCAATGTGAGCAAGCTATTTCCAAAAGAGAAATAAACCGAGTGAAGCCTTCACATCCCCGGTTGGGGTCGACAGGGGACTGGTAGAGTTTAAACGATGGTCTCGCGGCTTCCAATCAGCGCTGAAGACATTTAATGTTCTGTAACTGGTGACTCACATCCGCGCCCCGTCAATCTTCCACTTACTGTTGCCGCCAAAATATCATTTCATTTCAACACCGGCTTCACACCCAAGGTATCTGGCCTGTGCGTGTGTGCGTGCGCGCGTGCGTGAGACCAGTGAGCAGGGGGGGCTGGGGGTTCCTGGGTACATTTGGCCCCGGTCAGTTTTGGAAAAGGGTGCAGAATCTACCACCTCCCTGCAAACAACAGCTGAAGGGAGCCAGAAACACAAATTCCGTCCTGGTGAGGCGCGACTCGGCGTGAAGCAGCCGCCACTCAGCGGCGCGTGCACAGCCCTGTGAGACGTCACAAGGCTGAATGACTGCGATACTTTCTATCCGCAGTAACATGAAGTAACTTATCGATTCCATGCTGTTGTATCGTGTAATCTTTACTGTTGTATATTGTGTACTTTTGTTGTTGTTGTTGTTGTTGTTGTTTTGTGCGCTGTGTCACCGGGTGTGTTTCCGTGAAAATTGGAAGTGTGGACTCACTAGAGCGCAGCTCTCCACCAGGCGTTTCTGCTCTTATCCGGTGCTCGGAGTTAGCGCTCCCACTGTGGTAGAAAACGGGGTTTCAAGTCACCTGCATGCACGAGAGGTCCTTCATCATCCAGTCATAACGGTGCACCGACATTATCAGGCACGTCAGGTCCAGTAGTATGGGGATGGGCAGCGGACAGATGCCCGTTGACACGGACAGAATAAAAGACCAGTTTTTCCTGCCAGCATAAGACTTTTACGCAGTGCTCAAATCGACTGAACGGGAAATATGGGGGGGAAAAGTGTTAATGTGCAGCGCTGCAGCTAAAACATCCAGCTAATAAAAACGTTTTGCCCGTCAGCCCGTGGATGTGCAGCCTCACAGGTGGACCCTCGCACGACTGAGTAATATGAATACCTCCCCAAAAGAAACCGTCTGCTTTTGGTCTACGAACCTGTCTTTAGTTTCATAGTAGTGCAACGACCACGGATAAGTAGGCTCGCTTGCTCTGAGTTAATGAGTCGGACCCTTTAGTCGACTGGTTAACGTAGTTGCCCGTGGTGCGGGGGATCCGGGTTCGCGTCCCGGCTGCGGCAGTTCCCGATTGCCCCCCCCCCCCGAATTCACTACACCGGTGTCAGAAGTGGGATGGTGAAACCGTGAGGCCACCGGAAGCGCGTGCGTCCAGAGGCGTGAGAGAGCATGTATGCTGAAGCGCGAGGAGGCGCCTCCTGAAGGAGGGGGGTGGTGTAACGGACAGCTAGACTCGCTGGCCCTTGACTAACAGGTCGAGCCCTTCAGTCGACCGGTTGACGTGGTGCGGGAGACCCGGGTTCGCGTCCCGGCTCCCCCCTGAATTCGCTGCATTTTACTCAAGCTGGGTAAACCGTTTAGTCTCGCGCATGCGTGACTCACATCAACGGTTACCGCAGATTTGCGATAATATGCAACACTTCCTGTTTCGACTGCAGCCTAGAGGAGGTTGTCCTTTATCACTTCCGCATTTTTTTAATTATCAAAATTCCTAGAATAACTTCTTAGCCCTGAAGATGGTCTCAGAGGCCAGGGTAGAACCTGGGTAACCCCTGAATTCGGCTAACACTGATGTCTTTGCAGGCCTGGGTGATTGCTCGTTGCAAGAGGTAGACAGTAGATCAGGGATAGGCAACACGGTCCAGAAAGGTCCGGTGTGGGTACAGGTCTTTGTTCCAACCAAGCAGTTACACACCTGATTCTATAGATCAACCAATAGTCTTTGCTAAGGACCTTCATTTGTCGACTCAGGTGTGTAAGTCCTTGGTTAGAACAAAGACCTTCATCTGGACCATGTTGCCTATTCCTGCAGATGTTAGGAAGAAGGAATTAGAAATACCCATCATGCTTTGCTGGCGGCTGTCAGACATTCTTGAGGGCTAAAATATTCAATGGGTGTGTGCACAAATTTGCCCATTGTAGCGATTGATAGACGAGACGTCAGCGAACATGCGTTTCACTTGTTTGAAAAATCAGCTACAATGAACTGAAGAAGAGAGGGAGCGTCCATAGCAAGGACAAACGTTTTTCAAAGGTCTTGAATCACCGCAACCATGAGAGGTTCTTAACCATTGGTGCCAACCTGCCCTCCATTCAAGACTTACCATCGGCGGTCGCTGAGGGTCGATTATGACCGTCGTCCCCTCTGGGAGGAGTTTTTATGTGGCGTGCATGGCTGATGGGCCTGCAGCCACCACACAGTCCTTGGCGGGGGGTAGCCAGAATCCCATGGCATGGAGAACCAAGACGACGGGGGACCACCCTCTGTTGCGGCCTTCATCCACCTTCACTGCCGTTGTGACCTGGAGACATCTTCCACCAGTTCCGCCATTGAGGTCTTTGTTGGGTCGCGCTTCATCTCTCTATCCGCCACCAGGAGCCAAGCTCCGGACGGCATAGCTCCTGGGATCATGAGTACACACAAGCTTCTCCACCAAGGCAAGGTGGCGATCCAGGAGACAAGGGCGTAGCCAGGACTTTGGAGACATCCCCCACCAGTTCCGCCATTGAGGTCTTTGTTGGGTCGCGCTTCGTCTCTCTATCCGCCACCAGGAGCCAAGCTCCGGACGGCATAGCTCCTGGGATCATGAGTACACACAAGCTTCTCCACCACGGCAAGGTGGCGATCCAGGAACAGGGGCGTAGCCAGGACTTTTTTTTACTGGGGGCAGCTGGGGCCAGCCATTTAATTAGGGTGACACTTGTCAAAACTACCATTTTAAAACTACTTTGCGAAGATGATGATAGCCCTTTTAACAAGGCCATGGATTGTGTGTAGCCAAAGGGTATGGGATGGTACCATTCATCTAATCTACACATCCCATGCACGGGTGTTAATGCAATGGGTATGGTTTAAGTGCTGCAACGTGTAAAGACCGAAGACGGAAATGCCGTTTAGTATTTCAATTGCAATTTCAATTGCACGAAGGGAAAATGTACACGATGAGGCCAACACTTCCATATCCTGAACACACACAACTAAATAAACTACGTCACTTGGACTTGCCATGCTGCACTGTGCTCTGACCAATGGGGGCCGCGGCCCCCCCTGGCCCCCGCGTGGCCACGCCCCTGGCAGGAGAAGTCAGGACTTATACACCTCCAGACTCAGGAGACGGGCAGGCAACACCACTGCAGACCCATCACACCCTGATCACAACCTGTTCCTACTCCTCCCCTCTGGTAGGCGCTACAGAGCTCCGTACCCCAACACAACCAGACATAAAACCAGTTTTCTCTCCGCAGGCTGTCGTTCAAATGAACGCTTAACACTGTCAAATGAGTCCAGCCATGTTGTATATACTGCACTGTACATGTTGTATATACTGCACTGTACATGTTGTATATACTGCACTGTACATATTGTATATACTGCACTGTACATGTTGTATATACTGCACTGTACATGTTGTATATACTGCACTGTACATGTTGTATATACTGCACTGTACATGTTGTATATACTGCACTGTACATGTTGTATATACTGCACTGCACATGTTGTATATACTGCACTGTACATGTTGTATATACTGCACTGTACATGTTGTATATACTGCACTTTACATGTTGTATATACTGCACTGTACACTGTACGTGTACTGGTACGCTCTGCCATGTACATCTACCTCAGGCATGTGTGTAAGTAACCTGCTAACATCTGGTATTTCAGCATCTCTGATATATTCTCTGCACCATTGCACCTTATCACCTCTTATTTCACCTGTGTTAGTCAACCCTTGTGTATACATCTGAAGATTGTTGTGTTGTAGCGTTGTTATTGTATGTAAAGTACACAAAGAGAGCCACGAAACCGGAGTCACATTCCACGTATGTGCAAAGCTACATGGCCAATGGGGTTGCCAACCGCTCCTTAAAATAAGGAATCGTTCCTTATATATATATATGTTGTGTGTGTGTGTGTGTGTGTGTGTGTGTGTGTGTGTGTGTGTGTGTGTGTGTGTGTGTGCGTGTATAGTATAAGGCATATTGTATTTGTTATGCCCAAGCCGCCCCGTCCATCCAAGCCCCAGCCCTGTCCCCTGTTCCTTATTTCCATCTCAAGGACTTGTCAGCCCTGGTGGCCGGTATAGATGATGGGGATTGTGCGAGTCAGAACTGTGCACAAAGCGTTTCACAGTGAAGCGGTTCTGATAAGGGACGGATGGAGAGGTCCAGTAGTTTGCAAGACGAGTTGTGGACAGATACGCGCTGCCCTGCACTGTCCTGACCCTGTGGTGACGTGTTTTATGTTCACTAAGTGAAGATGGGTCACTTGTTCTGAATGTCTCATGTATTACGGTCGTGTGTATGTATGTATGTATGTTGATGGAGTAACGATGCATGAGGTTTGGTTCTTCCAGCTCACCAGCTTGTTTACTGTTGACTCG
>NC_079230.1:28447366-28539387 GCF_029633865.1 Lampris incognitus
GGGGAGAGGGTCACATTTTCCAGGTTAAGGGGGGGGCGGGTCCCCAGAAAAAATTTTAGGTGAAAAAATCAAAAATGCTCAGAATCATCTGAAATGCTGAGAAAAGTGGGTTTTTTTAGCCATTTTTAGAAAAATCATATTTTGCATATTTATGCATAATTATGCATAATTTTAATTGCCTGGGATTTTAAATACTTTTAAATGTCAACATGCACTCTAAATCTACTCGAATTTCGAGTGTGCCGTTGATAAACACTGTTGTCCCATAATGCAATGCGTTTTGGAAAACTGCGGCGCTGGAAATTTTTGGGGGAAAAAAATGGTGGACGGTGACAAAACCTAAAGCCAAACCAGCAAGCCAACCCTCATCTGTGTATAAATACAACACACTATCCATCAAAATTGTATACTATGAATATTAGTACACAGAAGGTACCACGTAGTGTTGGTATGGATTTGAGAGACGCCCTTGGGACCTCGGTCAGCCCAGCGTGTATAGATGGTTTTTCACCTTTAGATGGCAGCAAACTCACAAAAGATCGTATAGGGTTTAATTGCTCTGTATAATCCCTTTACTGATCTTTGTCCTCTGCTTAAAAGAGGAAACACGTGGTCTTTCACGTGACAAGTCCTGCAACCCATCTGTCATGTGAGAAAACTGTTTCGAAATGCATGTAGGCTAAAATGTAGAAAATGTCCATCCGAGAATTATCACGCCCAAATTCCTGAGAACTGGTCCTTTAGATGAGTATTTTATCTGAAAACAATTTTTATTATATTATAGTATATTATATTGATATTATTTTATATTATGTTACGTTATATTATATTAATATATTATATTACGTCATTTTATATTAATATTACATTATATTACATTATATTAGAGGATATTATATTGATATTATATTTTTATATTATGTTATGTTATGTTATATTATGTTATATTATATTATATTACTTGACATTAGAGGATATTATATTTTTATATTATGTTATGTTATATTATGTTATATTATATTATATTAATATATTATATTACGTTATATTATATTATATTATATTACATTATATTAGAGGCTATTATATTATATTTTTATATTATGTTATGTTATATTATGTTATATTATATTATATTACATGGCATTAGAGGATATTATATTTTTATATTATATTATGTTATGTTATATTGTATTATATTACATTACATTACATTATATTATATTATATTATATTATATTATATTATATTACATTATATTATATTATATTATATTATATTCTACCATTGCTGAACTTTTACTTGTCAACATCAAATCTCTGGTGTGTGTCTCAGTCCTGCGCTGTCTTGGCATCCCGTCGCGGGTGGTGACGAACTATTATTCTGCCCATGACAACGACGGCAATCTGAAGACTGACATCCTCCTGGACGAGAACGGCAAGATCGACCGTAAAAACACCAAGGATTCGATCTGGTACCTTCAAGGCACAGCCGAGCCATTAAAACCCAGCGTCCAGTTCAGAATCTCGTGAAAGCCATACGGTGTATTGTTCAAGTCTGGATTGGTTGATCTTACAAGACACGGCGGCTCCTCCAGGAGCGCCCCTGACACTCGCTCCTGTGTCTATTTGTAAGATCTACCTGGAGGTCTAAATGAGAATGAGATCTACCTGCAGGTCTAAATGAGAATGAGATCTACCTGCAGGTCTAAATGAGAATGAGATCTACCTGCGGGTCTAAATGAGAATGAGATCTACCTGCGGGTCTAAATGAGAATGAGATCTACCTGCGGGTCTAAATGAGAATGAGATCTGCCTGCGGGTCTAAATGAGAATGAGATCTACCTGCGGGTCTAAATGAAAATGAGATCTACCTGCGGGTCTAAATGAGAATGAGATCTGCCTGCGGGTCTAAATGAAAATGAGATCTACTTGCAGGTCTAAATGAGAATGAGATCTACCTGCAGGTCTAAATGAGAATGAGATCTACCTGCGGGTCTAAATGAGAATGAGATCTACCTGCGGGTCTAAATGAGAATGAGATCTACCTGCGGGTCTAAATGAAAATGAGATCTACTTGCAGGTCTAAATGAGAATGAGATCTACCTGCAGGTCTAAATGAGAATGAGATCTACCTGCAGGTCTAAATGAGAATGAGATCTACCTGCAGGTCTAAATGAGAATGAGATCTACCTGAGGGTCTAAACGAGAATGGGATCTACCTGCGGGTCTAAATGAGAATGAGATGTACCTGCAGGTCTAAATGAGAATGAGATCTACCCACAGGTCTAAATGAGAATGAGATCTACCCACAGGTCTAAATGAGAATGAGATCTACCCACAGGTCTAAATGAGAATGAGATCTACCTGCGGGTCTAAATGAGAATAAGATCTACCCGCAGGTCTAAATGAGAATGAGATCTACCTGCGGGTCTAAATGAGAATAAGATCTACCCGCAGGTCTAAATGAGAATGAGATCTACCTGCGGGTCTAAACGAGAATGAGATCTACCTGCGGGTCTAAATGAGAATGAGATCTACCTGCAGGTCTAAACGAGAATGAGATCTACCTGCAGGTCTAAATGAGAATGAGATCTGCCTGCGGGTCTAAATGAGAATGAGATCTACCTGCAGGTCTAAATGAGAATGAGATCTACCTGCGGCTCTAAATGAGAATGACATCTGCCTGCCGGTCTAAATGAGAATGAGATCTACCCACAGGTCTAAATGAGAATTAGATCTACCTGCAGTTCTAAATGAGAATGAGATCTACCTGCAGGTCTAAATGAGAATGAGATCTGCCTGCGGGTCTAAATGAGAATGAGATCTACCTGCAGGTCTAAATGAGAATGAGATCTACCTGCGGCTCTAAATGAGAATGACATCTGCCTGCGGGTCTAAATGAGAATGAGATCTACCCACAGGTCTAAATGAGAATTAGATCTACCTGCAGTTCTAAATGAGAATGAGATCTACCCGCAGGTCTAAATGAGAATGAGATCTACCTGCGGGTCTAAATGAGAATGAGATCTACCCACAGGTCTAAATGAGAATGAGATCTACCTGTGGGTCTAAATGAGAATGAGATCTACCTGCGGGTCTAAATGAGAATGAGATCTACCTGTGGGTCCAAATGAGAATGCTGGAAACGACTTTGAGCACAAATGAAATATCAATTTGTCATTTACTTTCATTAGTTATGATGTTTATTAGGAGGCTGGATTAAATACGCGGGACTTGCTTTACCTTTATCAGGAACTACCATTGCTGGAATGAGTGCTACATGTCCAGACCAGACCTTCCACAAGGCTTTGGAGGCTGGCAGGTTGTGGATTCTACGCCGCAGGAGACCAGTGATGGTGATGTCTCTGTCTCTCGCTCTCTCTGTCTCTCTCTCTATGCCTCTCTGTCTCTCGCTCTCTCTCTCTGTCTCTCTCCTGCTCTCTCTCTCTCTCTCTCTATGCCTCTCTGTCTCTCTCCCCCTCAATCTCACTGTCTCTGTCTCTCTCTCTGTCTCTCTCGCTCTCTCTCTCTCTGTCTCTCTCTCTGTCTCTGTCTCTCTCTCTGTCTCTCTCGCTCTCTCTCTCTCTGTCTCTCTCCTGCTCTCTCTCTCTCTCTCTCTCTCTCTCTCTCTCTCTCTCTCTCTCTCTCTCTCTCTCTCTCTCTCTCTCTCTCTCTCTCTCTCTCTCTCTCTCTCTCTCTCTCTCTCTCTCTCTCTCTCTCTCTCTCTCTCTCTCTCTCTCTCTCTCTCTCTCTCTCTCTCTCTCTCTCCCCCTTCCTCTCGCTCGCTCTCTCCGTCTCTCTCTTTTTGTCTCTCTCTCTCTCTGTTTGACCTCTTCATATTCCAGCGATCAGTTGGAATATGACAGTTCTGTTGTGTCAACATGTTCTCCACCACCAAACAGAAAACATGGCTGAAAAGGATTTTAGAAACTGATGTTGTGTTGCCTATTGGTACAAGTGTTTTATGAACTTGGTCTGACATATCTGCCTGCATGCCACAACAACTTTGCTTCTTATGTAAACTCGCTGCTGCCGGGGTGTCCGGGTGGCGTAGCGGTCTACTCCACTGCCTACTAACACGGGGATCGCATGTTCAAATCCCCGTGTTACCTCCGTCCCTACAGACACAATCGTTCGTGTCTGCGGGTGGAAGCCGGATGTGGGTATGTGTCCTGGTCGCTGCACTAGCGCCTCCTCTGGTCGGTGGGGGCGCCTGTTCTGGGGGGAATAGCGTGATCCTCCCACGCGCTACGTCCCCCTGGTGAAACTCCTCACTGTCAGGTGAAAGGAAGCGGCTGGCGACTCCACGTGTATGGGAGGAGGCATGTGGTAGTCTGCAGCCCTCCCCGGATCGGCAGAGGGGGGTGGAGCAGCGACCGGGACGGCTCGGGAGAGTGGGGTAATTGGACGAGCACAACTGGGGCGAAAAAGGGGGGTGGGAGCCCCTAGAAAAGCATTCATGAATGGAATAAATACTTAAATACTCGAGTGACAGAAAATATCAAGTAGCACATTGCATGCACATTTTCAGGATTGTAAGTTTAAGTTCTGGTCTACCAGTAACTACCCTCCCTTTAACTGATCATTCACGGCCATGTGCTGGCTGTCAGTAACCGTGAAGATGTGGTAATGGCGGTAAATGGATCCTCACTCTGTTTCCCTGCCGTCTGCTCAGGCATGTACAGGTGCGGCCCTGCCTCCGTCAAGGCCATTAAGCATGGCCAGATATGCTTCCCGTTTGACGCAGCCTTTGTATTTGCTGAAGTGAGTACCTCGAGACTTTGCACGTTTCCATTCCTGGTCTAAAAATGACAGAGCGATCTTGCTTGGAGAGAGCCTGCATCCAGCAACACGTGTCAGTCGCTAGCCGCTAGGCGGCAGCATGTTGAAGGCCGCCCCTCGTCTGTCTCCCCCACAGATCAACAGCGACGTGGTCTTCTATTCTCGGAGGAGAGATGGCACCCTGGAACCAGTCAAGGTGAACCGGTCCCACGTGGGCCGCATGGTCCTGACCAAAGCTCCAGGGCTGGAGAGCCGCCGTGACATCACGGAGAACTACAAGTTTCCAGAAGGTGGGCAGCTGCACAAAGCAACGCAAAATGCCGTGATGAAATTCATCAGACACGTTGTCGTGGCTAATTCCTGAACACGCCGTGGGGGATGTTCCCCTGCGTTTCAATGAATAGCTGAATAGTCGAACAAATGAAACGAAGTAACTGGGATTAAAACCCACTCCCCGGTTGGTGCCACTTGATTTTTACCACAAAGACAGGTGAGCGACACACACGTCGAGGTAGTGAACACTTGAGCAAAGTGTGTAACTTTTACTACTGCATCTTTAAAGATGAGTGAACACACACACACACACATCAGCCATGACAGCAAACCAGGTCAGATGTCCCGGTTGGTCTCCACGGTCTGAGCCCTTCCTCCGTATGTCTGATAGCTTCAAGTTTTCACTGTGATTGGTAGATATCTTAATTTAAAAGGAAACATCTTACCAACAAGGGGATCACCGGTTCGAATCCCCGTGTCGCCTCCGGCTTGGTCGGGCGTCCCTACAGGCACAATTAGCCGTGTCTGCGGGTGGGAAGCCGGGTGTGGGTATGTGTCCTGGTCGCTGCACTAGCGCCTCCTCTGGTTGGTCGGGGCGCCTGTTCAGGAGGGAGGGGGAACTGGTGGGAGTAGCGTGATCCTCCCACGTGCTACGTCCCCCTGGCGAAACTCCTCACTGTCAGGTGAAAAGAAGCGGCTGGCGACTCCACATGTATGGGAGGAGGCATGTGGTAGTCTGCAGCCCCCCCACCCCCCACCCCGGATCAGCAGAGGGGGTGGATCAGCGACCGGGACGGCTCGGAAAATAGGTTAATTGGCCAAGCTGGGCAATTATTCATATAAGTTGGGCAAAAATTGGGCGGCACGGTGGCGCACCTCACAGCAAGAAGGTTCTGAGTTTGAACCCCGGGGTGGTCCAGCCTTGGGGGTCGTCCCAGGTCGTCCTCTGTGTGGAGTTTGCATGTTCTCCCCGTGTCTGCGGTGGGTTTTCTCCGGGTGCTCCGGTTTTTCCCCCCACCATCAAAAAGACATGCATGTTAGGGTTAATACTCCTGTCTGTGCCCCTGAGCAAGGCATGGCAAGATGAACTGGAGTTGGTCCCCGGGCGCTGCATGGCGGCTGCCCACTGCTCCTAGCTGCACAGCTAGGATGGCTTAATTGCCACAGGTTCAGTCAAGACCTTTTGGCATCCCCATCAGCAGTCCTCTAACAAAGACCTTAAAGTTAAGTAAAGGACAAGTGACGGCCCTTCTACTTGTCTGAGAACTGAAGATGGTGGGATACTAGAACGACTTCTCGCTGTCCCGACTCTGTGAACGGTGGTCGTTTTCCTCGGTGACCCTCGTTGCGGATGTAATCCGTGTTCCGGGAGAGTTTGCGGGTTATGTCGTTTTGTTCGATTCCTTCTAATCCCTCGTGTCCCGTGGTGACCCAGGTAGCCCAGAGGAGCGCACTGTTCTGGAGAAGGCGGAGGAGTACGGCTGCCACCGGGAGAAGTCCAACCCCCCCGTGGCCGACGTGGACCTGTCCATGCCGTCTCTGGAGGTCAGCGTGGGCGATGACTTTGACCTGAGCCTGGAGTTCAAGAACCTCAGCGGCCAGCGGCGCACCGTGGACACTTTCGTCACTGGGAGTGTGGTGTATTACACTGGGGTGACCTACGCCGACTTCCTGTTCAGCGGTCCCTCTGTGATGATAGAGCCCAGCAAGAGTGAGTAGGGGGTGGGGGGTGGGGGTGGGGGGATAAACACGTGTGTGTGTGTGTGTGTCTTCTCTTGGATCACCACCTTGCCGTGGTGGAGAAGCCTTCGTGTACCGATGATCCCAGGAGCTATGCCGTCCAGAGCTTGGCCCCTGGTAGGGTCACCCAAGGCGGATAGGTAGATGAAGCATGATTCAACAAGGACCTCAACAGTGGAACTGGTGGAAGATGTCTCCAGGTCACAACGGCAGTGAAGGTGGATGAAGGCTGCAACAGAGGGTGGTCCCCAGTCGTCTTGGTTCTCCATGCCATTGGACCACCTGCCAGGGACCGTGTGGTGGCTACAGGAGCATCGGCCACGCCACATAAAAAGCTGTAGCACACAGGCGTCCTCCCATTATACGGCTCCGGGATCGGCCTCTACACCCACCTGAAGATCCAGAGGGACCCAGAGGGAGGACGGTCATACCCAACCCCGAGTGACCACCGGTGATGATGGTGTGTGTTTGTGGGTGTTTATACGCACAAAGCGGGATGGTAATCTCTTACAACCAAACAACCACTGAGTTCTCTTGGGAGCATTTTCTTGAGCTGCAGGATTTTGGATGACGGTGCTCTTGTAGCTCGTACCCCAGAGGTCCGTCAGTCCATCCTTGCGGTCGTAGTCGGGGCCTACATCAGGATGGGGCTGTTTGTCAACACATCCATGAGAGAGGTGACCTGCAAGTGGAGTGCTAGCCCTCAACTCACCATTCCCACCTTCACTGACAATAGACCCACCCCTGGGAAACCTGGGTTTCCATAAACCAAGATCTCAACAAAGATCTCAACAAAACTTGCAGGCTTTATCGGGCTGGGGCCGGGCTAGGGCTGGAGTTCTCGGCCCGTGCAGGGCTCTACACCCAAAGCCCTGGAGGGTGCTGTTGGTGACTGCAACAGCCGGCAGCTCTGCAGACATCCCACCGTGTTGGACTCTAGAGCACTCAATTAACTGACGGGGGGAAGTCATGACGGGATCAGATTTAGGTCTCATTCAAGACGTCCAGCCATCCATCCATTATCCAGACCGCTTATCCTGCTCTCAGGGTCGTGGGGATGCTGGAGCCTATCCCAGCAGTCAGGTGGGGAGACGCCCTGGACGGGCCGCCAGGCCATCACAGGGCCAAGACTTATTGGAACTCAAAGAACTTCCAAAAGCGCCTTTAATCCTCCAACACGGGACCAAATTAGGATTAAAAATTGTAATTTTGCTTTTCTAAAACAAATCTGAACAAACTCATCTACCTCAGAATGGGGTTTTTTTCGATGCTATATGTCCATTTCCTCTATGGGTGGTTTTGAAAAATTATAAAAATCATAATAACGTGGGGCATACGGGTGGCGTAGCGGTCTATTCCGTTGCCTACCAACACGGGGACCGCCGGTTCGAATCCCCGTGTAACCTCCGGCTTGGTCGTATGTCCCTACAGACGCAATTGGCCGTGTCTGCGGGTGGGAAGCCGGATGTGGGTGTGTGTCCTGGTCGCTGCGCTAGCGCCTCCTCTGGTCGGTCAGGGTGCCTGTTCCGGGTGGAAGGGGGTCTGGAGGGAATAGCGTGATCTTCCCACGCGCTACGTCCCCCTGGTGAAACTCCTCACTGTCAGGTGAAAGGAAACGGCTGGTGACTCCACATGTATGGGAGGAGGAGGCATGTGGTGGTCTGCAGCCCTCCCTGGATCGGCAGAGGGGGCGGAGCAGCGACCTGGGTGGCTCAGAGAGCGGGGTGATTGGCCAGGTACAATTGGGGAGAAAAAGGGGGGGGGGATCAAAATAATGCTGAATGACGTGTCCAGAAAACAAGAGTCATTGGTTTTTCTGCATCAATATCTCATTTTAATTTTTTCCACACTTAAATAGAATAAATAGAATACCTCCCCCTGTGTTTTACTTACTAAATATGATTAATACCTATATAATAATAATAATAATAATAATCTTTTCCACTGAAAAACAATCATACGTTCAAATTAAATGTGGTCCATCAGAGATCAAATAGCCACAATTTGCACAAATATGGATTTATATGATTAATAATTAAGATTATATTTATTGCATAAATCCTATTGGGTAACTATTGTATGTAGATAATAAAACTCTGCTCCCCATTTTCTAACAGAACTGGAGGACTAACTGGATCCCCCTTATGTAGAACAGCTGTCTTTAACATGAAATATGTGAATATAAAAAATAAAAACAGAAATATGTGAACAACTACAGTTCTGGTCCAAAGAGCAAATACAGATAAAATGCCCTGGTGTGTGTGTGTGTGTGTGTGTGTGTGTGTGTGTGTGTGTGTGTGTGTGTGTGTGTCTCCAAGGTACTAAGGAGGTGGTGCAGGTGCGTTCGAAGAGCTACATGAAACATCTGGTGGAGCAGGCCAACCTCCACTTCATCGCCACTGGGAAGGTCAGGGAGACGGGCCAGATCGTCACCGCCATGAAAGTCGTTGCCCTGCGCACTCCCAAAATCACTGTCAAGGTCAGTTTCCGACGAGCTCAAGAGAACCATTTCATCCGGTCCCGGGTCTGGCTGGACCCAGTGTATAGCTACTGGTAGTTACTTGTATTTGCAGAACATTTGCAGACCAGGACACGCCGAGCCGGTGAGCAGAGGTGGACGGTGCGTCGGCTGCATGTGGGTGGCGTCGCCGCTAACATGGCGGCGAGGCCCAGTCCAGGGTGCTGACCCAGACACTCAAAAGACGGTCAGATAAAGACAACGGCTCCTATTGCCGGGTTGGGGAGCAGGTGAGGAACTGGGATTCCAGCCAGCAACCCGGGCCGGTGGTGCACCGGCCAGGAGAGGGGTTAGCTGGGGCGAAGCACGGGGAAGAACGGGGCTAGCAAGGGCGTCGAGGAGCAGACAGGGGAAGCAGAGTCCGGGAAGACACACGGGGGAGGGGGGGGCAGGAGCGACGAGGGAGCGGGAAGACGAGCACCCCGATATCCCCCCTCTCTTGTCTACAGTAAAATGGGAAAACTGCAAATAGCCCAAAGAAAATGTTCAGCCAGTGCATTTATTTGAATCCCCCATCTCAAAACACGTGTATACTTCCCTGTGGAAAACATTCAGTTAAAATTCAAAAGTTCAGCTATGCAGACGTCATCACATCAAGCCTCTTCACAGCATCAGTCCGTTGAGCTGCAACACCGCGATACTAAAATTAGCATAGCGGTTTTGCACTGACTTGATTTCCCCCATCCCGGGTTGAAATCCTTTTTAAAATGTTTAACCATCCACACTCTTTATATCCCTGCTTACACCCAGCATTCACCACTTATCAGGGGCGCCGGAATGGGGGGGGGCAGGGGGCCATTGCCCCCCCCCATTTTTACCCTCTTTCCACATTTTTTTAAAGTCAGGAATCCCTGTATCCCCGCTAATGCCCCTATATTGCAATACTTACGGTAAAAAGCCGTTTCACTCATTCCCGTCCACTCTAAGAAATTAGTTTAGGCTAACGGAACAAGAAATGTTTGTATCTAATCCCACACGCGCCGGCTGGCTTCTGTTTGAATTATACCGCCACCTCGTGGGCAGGCAGCAGAAAGGGTGGGATTTCGAAACTGAATACAATGTATCGCTTGAGCGCTCAAGCGCAACACAGCACGCTACATTGAGATGCCAAACTGCAACAAAGTAACAAGATGGGGCGGACACGTGTCTTCAGTAACGCGCTTTATTGTATTAAAACCGGAAATACAGGCATATTGAGCTGCGCTCCGGTGGGCTCTTACTATACAGTACACCCCTGCACACACATACGTGTCATTGTTGCCCCCCCCCCACTTCTGCCACTTCCTGTGTATTTCTGTCATCTTCAGCAAAGGTACACGTCAAGACACAGGGTTTGCCTAAATCGTCTATTGTGCTCGCTGCATGACCTCTGGCTGGTGTGTGTGTGTGTGTGTGTGTGCAGTTGTCGGGCGTGGCCAAGGTGAATGAGGAGATGATGGCGTCTGTAGAATTTACCAACCCCTTCAGCTTCAATCTGGAGAACGTCTACATTCGCATGGAGGGGCCAGGGATAATGCCACCCAAATCCAAATATTACAGGTAAGCAAAACTACTTTGGAAAATGTTGTGTGTCTGTGTGTGTGTGTGCATATGGTAAACATGTGTGTATGAGTAGCTACCACGAAATCAAACATGGATTATACTTTCTCTTCATACTGGCTGACGTGGAGGAATTTTGAATGTACTGAATTGACTAAGAAATTGGCAGGGGGCGTCCGGGTGGCGTAGCGGTCTATTCCGTTGTCTACCAAGACGGGGATCACCGGTTCGAATCCCCGTGTTGCCTCCGGCTTAGTGGGGCGTCCCTACAGACACAGTTGGCCGTGTCTGGGGTTGGGAAGCCGGATGTGGGTGTGTGTCCTGGTTGCTGCACTAGCGCCTCCTCTGGTCGGTTGGGGTGCCTGTTTGGGGGAGGGGGAACTGGGGGGGAATAGCGTGATCCACCCACGCGCTACGTCCCCCTGGTGAAACTCCTCACTGTCGGGTGACAAGAAGTGGCTGGTGACTCCACATGTATGGGAGGAGGCATATGGTAGTCTGCAGCCCTCCCCGGATCAGCAGAGGGGGTGGAGCAGCGACCGGGACGTCTCGATTGGGGAGAAAAAAAAGAGGGGAGGGGGAATAAAAAAAAACAAGTCCACCAGACTTTCGCTTTTCAACCAAATTTAGCACCGTTCAGATTTCGTTTCCTGGATTGGTTAAACTGAGGGTGAATCGTTGTCTCCCCCCACAGTCTGATCGCCAGTGGCACTGCCCTGACCTGGACCGAGTTCTTCACCCCGAGGAGGGCAGGTTCCACCCGGCTGGTAGCCACCCTGGACAGCCCCGCCCTCAGACAGGTGTACGGCACGGTGTCAATCACCGTGAAGGCCTGAGGACCGGCGCAGGAGCACTGCGCCACGTCCCTAGGTCAGTTACTGGCCAAGCTTAACTCATCAGCTATCGCGCTTGAGTTTTTAGAAGCCGCTATATTCTAGCCAATATATACAATCTGCACCTTTTGAAGAGCTTTTTTTTACTACTTAAATTGTGTTTTTAGTTGTAACGATAATGAGGAACGGTCTGTAGAATGAGATCTCTTCCCTTTAAACATCACGCTGACCGATGAGGTTTTACTTGATGCGTTCAATTCGCTCGATGTACTCCAGTCAAGCTGCATTTTTAATGAATTGTCGATGCCTTTACGTGATCAGCACTATGAAGTACTGTTTTCGCCCCTTCGTGGTACCTGGAGAATGTTTGTACGCTGTCTTTCTGTGCAAAAACAGAAGGAAAATATATATCAACTAAATAAAGGGCTGATAAATGTCAGGTTTTGTAACGTGTCGCTCTATACTGTGTGGTCGTTGGTGTAGGAGTGTGTATGCACAGGTGAACGTGAGGCATTCATGCTAAGTGCTTTGAGTGGCTGTTGCAACAATTCTTCCTCTAATTGCTGTGGTCTTGGCCTTGCCAAAGCCGTGGAGGGCCCTGCAGACCTCTCTGAACGTGGCCCCTGGTAAAACGACACCTGTTCACGTTTACCGCTCAAATTCAGGAACCAGGAACATTTGTCGTTTCATTTCACGCACCTGCGCACACGACGTGACACGAAATATCGCTTCCCCCAGCCCACAGCAGTGCAACACAAAGACAAAAACACGCATCCAAACTACAAGAACTACAGAAACTTACAAAAACACATATATCCAACATATCCACAGCAACAAAATAAAGTTCACTGTTCAAGAGAGCGAACGCCAGCCAGGATGACTGTCGGAACTGCCGGTCTGCATGGGCTAGCAGTTAGCTTAGCCTGCCCCGCTTCCGCGTCCTGTCAGACCGCCCTCGGTGTTTCCTCCTCGGGCGCAGCTCCAGGCAGGGCC
The DNA here is from genome assembly GCF_029633865.1 of Lampris incognitus. Classification (NCBI taxonomy): domain Eukaryota; kingdom Metazoa; phylum Chordata; class Actinopteri; order Lampriformes; family Lampridae; genus Lampris; species Lampris incognitus. The sequence goes on from NC_079230.1 coordinate 28,460,047, forward strand.
GTGGTCCCTGGGCCCACAGGGCGCAGTAGACCAAGCTCTCCCAGCCGATCCAGCGCCAGCTCTCCCAGCCAGACACCTCCGACACACCTCCCGCACTCCACACGACAACACCAAAAACACAGTCAAGGCCAGGTGAGGCCACCTGCAGACCGTCCTCGGTGTTATTGGAACTGCCGATCTGCATGGGCTAGCAGTTAGCTTAGCCTGCCCTGCTACCGCGTCCTGTCAGACCGCCCTCGGTGTTTCCTCTTTGGGTGCAGCTCCAGGCAGGGCCGTGGTCCCTGGGCCCACAGGACGCAGCAGACCAGGCTCTCCCAGCTGATCCGGCGCCAGCTCTCCCAGCCATCAGACGAAGACATAAACTTAGACGCAGAAGTGGACAAAGACGCTGCACGGATGGTACTGGGTGAGACCGCTGCAAACGTGAATTTGTGCTGCCATCTCAGTCCACAATATGATTACATATTTTATGTAACAGGTCGGGCAGGATTGAATCGACAGTGAGCTTTTTTATTTGGCCGAAATCTTACACCCACTTATTCGCCTTACCGAGCACCGCCTTGTCCAGCAGGTTTAATGTGATTATATCATTTGTTTCATTGTAGTCAAGCTGTGTGTGAGGTCACTGGAGGCGTAGCTTTCATGCTGTGCTGTTCAGTCCAGTAGTTAGTCAGGTATATGAAGAGACACATAATCCTAGATTTCCCCTCCTTTTGTAGGCCTTGTTCCTTAAAACAGGTTCTTTGCAGTCCTGATCATTTCCATTATTTACACCCCACTCTATGATATTGGATTTAAATTTTTTTGGAAAGTGCATACCCAATTAAAAAAAAAAAACTCCAAAAAGTGAAATGCTGTAATAGAAAGTAATGGAGGTATATGGAAGTAGACATGCAAACTTCTCCATCCATCCATCCATCCATCCATTATCCAAGTCGCCTTTCCAACTTGGGGTCCCGGGGATGCTGGAGCCTATCCCAGCAGTCATTGGACGGCAGGTGGGGAGACACCCTGGACAGGCCGCCAGTCCATCACAGGGCCCACACACACATTCACACCTAGGGACAATTTAGTACGGCCGATTCGCCTGACCGACATGTGTTTGGATTGTGGGAGGAAACCGGAGCACCCGGACAAACCTCTATACCTGACTAAAGCTGACAGACAAAGCAGCAAGTCGGTGTGTTGAGTCAACAGAAGAAAAACACAAACGTCTGTGTATAGTCAGGGTGTGGAGGTAATGAAAGTTAAGGAAATCCCTGAATAGCAGGAAAGGAAATGAAAGTGAAAGTGAAGAGAGGGACACACTGACTGATCGTAGCTGTCAGACTGGTGTTCGGGCTTCAGCGAGGTCTTGGGAAGGTTAGGCTACTGCAAATACAAGATCCTGAATTGGAGGGGGAATGGCTGAATACAGTCACGCCGTGGCTTTTAAGGCCAAAGGCCTCGGCGAGAGAGAAATGGAAAAGGTCAGGCAACACTTTCAGAGGGAAAGATGCTCTGGGGGAGGCGAATGTGGACCCATAGAAAAGGTGGGAGAGAACACCTACAGAGTGGCTTTCGTGGAGAAAATAGGTAATGAGACTCACTTCCATTTGGTTTATGATTTACGGTTTTCTATGCTATATGCTATTCAGGTATCGTCGCTCTTTATGCTGCTCTATCGTGCACACGTTTCTTTTTAAAGTAAATACATTTGCAGTAATGGAACACGCACGTACACTGTAAGAAAAATCAAATTCTGTCAGCCCTTATTTCAACATAACAATACACTGTATTTTTTTTTCATCAAATCTATATAGCACAAAGGCAAGTGCTGGATAGAAAAATACACATCATCCATCTTCCTTGGGGTAAACTCTCTCTGTCTGTCACACTTCCTCCAATTTTCCCTGACCATGAGGTGAGTACATGTGCTGTGAAGTTACCATTTTATATCGAGAATGATTTACGTATGTGTATTATCTCTGATGACCACTTGTCACCGTGTTTTAAGAGTAAATAACAAAGGAAATTGTTGAGTTAGAGTTAACTAACAAGACTAGTGACGCTCCGTTTAGCAACACCGGTGAACTGTAGATGAAAGAACTGAGCCCTAAATACATGAGAGCATCTTTTGACACCAGGGTCTGAGGATAAGGTTGATGTGTTCCCTTAGGTGCGCAACCTGGACCCTTACCTTCTGCTCTTCTTGAAAGACAACCCCACGGCCGTCGGGGTCTTACAGGATCAGCTGTCTTCAATTGGCTGCTCTATCAACATCCTCCAAGACAGAGCCACCGTGAGCCCTTCTGGCACAGTCGCTGAAGAATGGGAGCAACAGGTCGATCAAATCTTCTCTGTATTCTCGGAGTCCTACAGCATTTCCTACGAGTTGGACCCAGGCAGACTTCAGGTGTTACTGCAGAATCCCAAGTATGAGACAGAGGAGCTGCGGATATACAAAACGGGTGATTACGCCGTTGTTGTGGGAGGCATTAGGGAGGTGGAGGAGATGATGAAGATGGTAGAAGAGATGCGGTCAATCAGAAAGGAGTGTCCTGTTCTGGAGAGTCAGTACATCCTAATTGAAGGGGAATTTGAGAAAGAAATAAAGGCCATTGGTCCGGGGATTAAAATATTCAGAGGTGGTCTTAATATGATCATTCTCGAAGGCCCAAACAAAGAGGTTCAACTAGGAGCCTCAAAACTGACAAAACTGACCCAAGATATCAAAGAGAAGCAGATCCTGTTTCCTACAGCAATGCTGTATTTAATGAAATCCAGTGGCGCCATCGCTAGGTATCAGACCTGGTTCCAACAGGGTGTCCATGGCCTGGTTTCCTTGGAAGCCAGGCTGAACCTCGTTCTGTCCAGTTTCTCCTCTGAAGCCCTGGAAGAGGCTGCAGCAGTCGTGCAGAGAGACTTCTGTGTGAGGACCCTGCAGCTAGAAGGCACTTCAGCTGTATATCCAACTTTAGACAAGCTAAAGACAGCCCTAACCAAAGCCAAGAACCAGGCCAACCATAACGTCCTCAGGGTGGAAGTCAGCTACCATCCAGGGCCCAGTGGAGTATTGAAGACCAGCATACAACTGATGGGCTACAGGGAAGATGTTGGCAGGCTGGAAGAGGTTCTGCTGGACTTCAAGCTCAACTACGGTGACACACAAGAGCAACTAGTCCTACCACGTCCTGAACTGGTTGACAGTTTTGATGAGATCTTGCACTTCCTTGGGGTGACCATGTTTCCTGCAGTAAGACTGACAGCTTCCCACTCCCCATCACCCCATGTGCTCCTGTTTGGTCCCCGCCGTCTGGTTCAGCAGGCTAAGGAGATCCTGAACTCAGCTCTGGCTCGTTTGATATGGGACGAGCTGGTTATCGATGGTCCAGGAGCTCAGCTATACTTTCAGCAGGAAGGGAAGAAAGGCATGGAGGGATTGGAGAGGTCCTGTCATGTCCTGATCTTAAAACAACTGGGTGGACTGGGCATCAAAAAAGATACCAGTGGTATTTGGTATGGTGATGGGCACAGTCATCGCAATGTTGTGCCAAGTATGCCAGTCAGCAATGTGCAGCTGCTGGTCACGCTGGGTCACTTGGAGGAACAACAGGTAAAGTAAGACTTTGTTTGTTGGGTACATCTATACTTCCTTCTTCTCTTCTCTTTTATTTTTCTCTTCTGCTCTTACCCAGTCTTCTTTTTCCTCTCCTACCCTTCCTTCATTTGCTTTTGTCACTTTGCTCTTTAGCGAAAGCTTTGGAAAAAAAAAACATTTGTTGTCCTCTCCTCAGGTCGATGTGTTGGTGGCCCCCATGGTGGATACGAAGGCCTCCTCCACTAGCACTGGCAGCTGTGTGATGGAGAAAGCAGGGGATCAAGTGAGGACTAACTTTGAACTCGCGTCAGGGGGATGTCGATGCAATCCCGGGGAGCTGCTGCAGGTGAGCGGGAGCCCATCTCTTGGCTCGTCAAGCATCCTCTTCATCGAGTGCCTGCCCTGGGATGGAGCTGAAGGACCAAGTGTGACGGTAACCTCTAGTCTGAGCGGAGTTGGTAAAACGAGCCACAGCAAAGCCTGACATGCATACACAGTGTTCTCCGTACAGGATTTACACCGTCGTTCCTCTGGAAAGGCTTTTGCCGTACATAATGAATGTGGGAGTGGGAGCTTGACCATGCTATATAATGAAGAGAAATCAGGTTTGAATTTGTTTTTGTTTTTGGTTTAGGCACTCAGAACTGGGCTGAGGAAGAGTCTAGAGCTCTGTGCACAGCAGGGCTGGGGTTCTGTGGCCCTGCCGGTGATCGGACCTGGATCAGCTCTTTCATTCCCAGTGAGGGAAGCTGTCGAGGTTCTGACCGAAGAGATTGGACTGTTTGGACAGACCGGGTCCACTGGCTCTGTCTCCACCATCTTTATCGTCATAAAACCTGATGGCCCGAATGCTACACAGGTGAGAGCTAGTTACCAAGGGGGCTGGTTGGCGACTTATTTATTTATTTATTTGTGAGTTTCCTCTGCTGAGTGCACAGCTTTGAACTAAGTAACATTTGGATGTTGCAGACATAGTTTACACACCTCATGAGTCGATAAGGTGCTGTATCTTGATACCTTTGCTGTGGAATTTGTTCGTTAACACTTTTACTTTCTTAACTTTCATTTGTTAATGTGAATATACAAAATATATGTTTGGGACATTTCAAGCTCATTAACATGCAACCCTGAGAGAGCAGGATAAGCTGTTTGGATAACTGATGGATGGGTGGACATTATATAAAATGAAATAAATTTAAAAAAAAAACATATATATATATATATATATATATATATATATATATATATATATATATATATATATATATATATATATATATCGATCCGCTTATCCTGCTCAGGGTCGCGGGGATGCTGAAGGCCATCCCAGCACTCATTGGGCGGCAGGCGAAATATATATATAATATAATTAACAGTATAATATAATATACGTATATTATATATGTATACAAATAATATATATATAAATAGATGGGCCCTGTGATGGCCTGGCAGCCTGTCCAGGGTGTCTCCCCGCCTGCCGCCCAGCGGCTACTGGGATAGGCTCCAGCATCCCCGCGACCCTGAGAGCAGGATAAGCGGATCAGATAATGGATGGATGGATGGAATAACATAATAAAATATATAAAAATAAAAAATGAGTAAGTAAAATAAATTGTATTCTGAGGTATTTCTCATGCATAGGTTTTTCAAGATGCCTACAGTGGCCTCAGCTCAGGCTTGACGAACTGGGAAGGACCAGGTGAGCTCGGCGGACCGCATAATAAGATACTAAATGTTGACCTCATATGACGTATGTGTGTCTCCTTTTAAATCCACTCGTCCTTTTCTTTCCCATGCCTGATAATTACCAATCCACTAAACACTTTATCGCTCTTCCGTCAGTCTCTCTGTCACCTGACATGAATCCTGAATTACTGGATACGCCAATACCTCGGAGGCCAGTAGCTCCCCCTCCTTCGGCCCCAGACATGAGCAGGCCACGGTCCACAATCAGCTCCTCGGCACCCAGCTCTGTTTTCCTGATCCTGGGTCTTCTGAGAGAGGACGTGGCCCGAGCAGCTGCGGAGCTTCCAGCTCTTTATGAGTCACAGTGCTGCCAGCATAGCTTCCCCGAGGAGAGGCTGGCCGTCCTTCGTCCCGGCGAAGCTGACAAACTCAGCTGGATGACGGAAACTCTAGGCCTCCGCATCAAGCAGGACCAAGTACAGACGATGGCTCCGGGTGGCACCGCTACCTGGACCGTGTCCGGGTTGAAGAAGCGGGTGCATGAGGTGGTCCAGTTTGTCCGCGAGTGTCCCCAACAAAGCCCGAGGAGCGAAATGAGACAGAAAGAGGAAGATGACGTTTACGGACGTGTGTCCTGGTGCATGTTGGGATCAGGGGGGGACTGGTTTAAGCTCCCGACGGCAGCCAGTTGGATGCTGGAAAGAAGTGAGGTCGATAGAGGGGTGGTGGATGCAAATGGGGCGCAGTGGAGCGTGGATCTCCAGAGGATGGAGGCCACAGCCGAGGAAAGCAGACGGGCGACCAAGCTGAAACGACTGCAGAACCTCCCAGGTGAGAGGATACCCCGAATCCCAACACATGCTGCCGCTCATCACTTGTTTTATACTCATGTCGTCAAAAATACTTCTAGATAATAGCGAAATAAGGACAACCTCTCCGCCAATGCACTTGAAAAGGTTCAACGTGCAGTTAATAGAGGCAGATTCCATGCTCCAACATCCTCAAAGGTCAAGTTGGTGCTCCAAGAGATGTGTCAAACAATATGAACAAATAATTCTCAGTTTTGTGTGTCTTTTTTTCAATTGCTTGGAAAACCAAATGGGTGGGGTACATGGCCATGCGGGACCACTTTAGTGCAAGACAGTTAGGGCAGTTTGCGTGTCAGTTTTTTGTCAGTGTGGTTATCCGACACAATATGCATGAGGGAGAGGCTGACACCGGTGTTCTGGTCATCAGCTACGACGAACACGACCAGCCGTATTTGACCGAGGTCTGAAAGTGATTTCGCTCTGTCGGCTGACCTGTTTGACTCCTCCAGACTTCTCCGTCCCTCTCTACTGGGACAACGTGGCTCCTGCAGGAGAGCTGACGATGGTCCCCCTGCAGCCTTCCTCCCTCGAGTTCCAAACGTTGGAGAAAAACTTCCGAAAAACCGTCAACAAGACTGTGCACTCGGTGAGTTGCCGAGCGGTCGACTAGAGAGGTCATTAACGCCTTGTATCGGAGGATCTGTGCAGACTATCAGATCTTCCCAACAGAGAAGAGCGTATATATTTTCTGCAGTAACATACCGTTACGACGTGTTGGCAGTGGGTTCCTGGTTGTAGTCGCTTATCGATGCAAAGAAGGCCAAACATCTGCCGGTCAACGACGACAGCTGAGGTGTCTTTGCTTTGCTTTGTAGATCCAGCGCATTCAGAGCCCGCGTCTCCGCCAGGCCTACGAGCTGCACCTGAACTACACGTCTCATAAGAACGGGCAGAGCAGGGGGGAGGCCGAAAGGCTGCTCTACCGCGGTGCGAGTCAAGAGTTCTGCGAGTCAGTCAAGCAGACCGGGTTCAACAGGAGCTATCCGGGAGTCAACGGTAACGCCAGCTTCCTCGTCCTCTATCGGGGACCAGAGGTGCCTTTGTTTGTCAAATAGAACAGAGTAGAACATCCATACATACATACATACATACATACATACATACATACATACATCCATATATCCATCCATCCATCCATCCATCCATCCATCCATCTATCCATCCATATATCCATCCATCCATCCATCCAGCCATCCATCCATCTATCCATCCAGCCATCCATCTATCCATCCATCCATCCATCCATCCATCCATCCATCCATCCATCCATCCATCCATCCATCCATCCATACATACATACATACATACATCCATCCATCCATCCATCCATCCATCCATCCATCCATCCATCCATCCATACATACATACATACATCCATCCATCCATCCATCCATCCATCCATCCATCCATCCATCCATATATCCATCCATCCATCCATCCATCCATCCATCCATCCATCCATCTATCCATCCATATATCCATCCATCCATCCATCCAGCCATCCATCCATCCATCCATCCATCCATCCATCCATCCATCCATCCATCCATCTATACATCCATCCATACATCCATCCATCCATCTATCCATCCATCCATCCATCCATCTATCCATCTATCCATCCATATATCCATCCATCCATCCATCCATCCATCTATCCATCCATCCATCTATCCATCCATCCATCCATCTATACATCCATCCATCCATCCATCCATCCATCCATCCATCCATCCATCCATCCATCCATCCATACATACATGCATACATACATCCATCCATCCATCCATCCATCCATCCATCCATCCATCCATCCATCCATCCATACATACATCCATACATCTATCCATCCATCTATCCATCCACCCATCCATCCATCCATCCATCTATCCATCCATCCATCCATCCATCCATCCATCCATCCATCCATCCATACATACATACATACATCCATACATCCATCCATCCATCCATCCATCCATCCATCCATCCATCCATCCATCCATCTATCTATCCATCCATCTATCCATCCATCCATCCATCCATCCATCCATCAGCCAGACCGCTTCTCATGCTCTCGGGGTCGCGGGGATGGCGGAGTCTATCCCAGCAGCCATTGGGCCATTGGGCAGTCATTGTTCACAATAGAACAGAACCACTTTATTTTTTTCCATCGGGAATTTCAAACGTAGTGCCCAGTTTGGAGCAGACGAACAAAATTGGCTAAAATGTTACACAAATATCCCACGGGGTTACATTTATAATTCAGCTGCACCGATACCGGTACCGGTACCAGAGTAAAATGGATCATCAGTATCAGAGGTTTTACCCAAGGCTAAACTCCCATACCAAAAGGATTTGCCATGGGGGGGGGGGCGCGCGTCCGGGTAGCGTGGCGGTCTATTCCGTTGCCTACCAACACGGGGATCGCCGGTTCGAATCCCCGTGTTACCCCCGGCTCGGTCGGGCGTCCCTACAGACACAACTGGCCGTGTCTGTGGGTGGGAAGTTGGGTGTGGGTATGTGTCCTGGTCTCTCCACTAGCGTCTCCTCTGGTCGGTCGGGGCGCCTGTTCGGGGGCGGGGAATAGCGTGATCCTCCCACGCGCTACGGCCCCCTGGTGAAACTCCTCACTGTCAGGTGAAAAGAAGCGGCTGGTGACTCCACATGTATGGGAGGAGGCACGTGGTAGTCTGCAGCCCTCCCCGGATCGGCAGAGGGGGTGGAGCAGCGACCGGGACGGCTCGGAAGAGTGGGGTAGTTGGGAAGAGTGGGGTAGTTGGGAAGAGTGGGGTAATTGGGAAAAGTGGGGTAGTTGGGAAGAGTGGGGTAATTGGGAAAAGTGGGGTAGTTGGCCAAGTACAATTGGAAAGGAGGGGGGGGTAAAAAACAGCACAAAAACAAAGTAATGGATCGGATCGGTACTCGGTACCAGCCGATACTTAAACATATGTCATGGGGATCTGTGCCGGCAGTGAAAATGTGACGTCGGTGCCATATATGTAAATGAACTGCTCTTTTTAGGAACCTCCTATGGCGGCGGGATGTACTTCGCCGTAGCAGCCAACACCTCGAGCGGATATGCCGTCAAAGACGCAGAGGGGCACCGTAGGATGTTTGTGGCTCGGGTGGTAACCGGACGCTTCACCGGGGGTCACAGGAACATGAAGACCCCCCCGTGCTGTTTCCCGCGTCAGCACCGCCTCCACTGCGACAGCGCCGTGGACGACGTGCAGAATCCGGGCCTCTTTGTGGTGTTCCACGACAACGCAGCTTACCCGGACCACCTCATCACCTTCAAGTGATGCCAGGAGGGACCCGGGAGGGACCCCGGGAGGGACCCCCCAGATCCTGCAGCGGTGTCAGGAAGCACCGCTGCAGATGGTTCACCCACAGTGCGGAGCATCTCATCTGTAGACTGTAAAATGTAGGCGTTTATGGCCCATACAGCAAAAAAAAAAAAAAAATCTCACCACAATGTGAAGTTTTACATGACCTTGCAACCTGCAAGACGAGATATCTAAAATAAAAGTACACAATCGTTCTCACCGATGTGGAAGCTCGCTTTGCCTCGCTTAAAACACGAGACAGCGAAATGCGTGAAGCGGTCATCAGATTGTCATGTTGTAATATCAGATTCTCCTTTGGAAACAGAACTCCTGATGAGCTGCATGCTTTGTCTTTCTTTTGCTTCTTTATTTCTCTATTTGGTTTTGTTTTACAACGGTTCAAAGAATAAAGAGTGATGCTGACATACACGCAAATATTTCCAGTTTGGAAAAAAAAACATCTTTCAGTGCCATGCACTCTCTTGCCACGCGGTGGCAGTGTTGCGTTACGCCTCACAACGGCGGCTACAACAAGACGTTTGGTTATTGCGGTTCCACTCAGGTTGGCAAAGCGGTGAAACTGTTTGTGAAAAACACTCATTTTACTGTAAGAGTCACCGCAGCTATTCCCCCCCCCCCCAGTGAGGACTCCTGTGAAAAACTACATTGTTTTTTATTGATGACGCTTTTTTTGCCCTCAATAGAAAAATATTCCTACCACTCCCTTAATCCTTACTTAGATGCGAGTAAGATGTCTAGATATTCCTATACATTTAAGTAAAGAGTACCTTTTCGTGAATAAGTTTGGGTATCGATCTACCCTGAGGACCCCTCCACCTGATCTTGGGGGAGGGGGGTTGCAATTTGATAGAAACAGTAGAAACTGCATGTTAAATTGCATTATAGCATTTATTCACTCTTTGGGGCAAAAATAAGAGCTTTCAGTTGTAACTTAGATATAGTTAACAACACAGAGTTCTTATGCAGTAACTTTCAGATATATGTAACAAAACAGAATATGTATTCAGTAACTTTCAGATATACGTAACAACACAGAATATGTATTCAGTAACTTTCAGATATATGTAACTAAACAGAATATGTATTCAGTAACTTTCAGATATATGTAACAAAACAGAATTTTTATGCAGTAACTTTTAACAATGCAAACGGGAGCGAGATCTCTTATTAAAATACAATAAATTACACTTGTGAGACAGATGCAATTAGAGAAAAAAGTCCTGTTACCCTTTATAGTTTAGGTAGATAAAGGTCTCGGTCACATTTGAGTAAAATAATCCTATTTCTATAAATGTCATAGGATCTTTTTTTTTAAAGATATTTTATTTTCACGGACCCCTTGCAATTACACCACGGACCACTAGGGGTCCGCGGACCCCAGTTGAGCAACACTGTGATTTACAGAATAACAACACTACAACACAACAATCTTCAAGGTTTAGTGTTCTCGTCAGGGCGTAAGAACCGCAGACTAAACACAAAGCTAAACTCCACCCAAGATGAAGAAAAGAGTCATCGTCGTAGTTGAAGAAACGTTTTCTGGTAACGTCTTCACAGCGGCGTGAAAAGACGTTGAAACATCAGTCCTCGAATGTGGATGCGAATGGATCCACGTACTGAACATGTGCGGCTTTCCCTGCATTTCCGGCATCTCTGGCTAACAGGAAGTGATGCACTGACTAACAGGAAGTGGCCTGTTTGAACTAACTTTATCGAAAATTAATCAAACAATGCAATTCAATAGTAATAGTAATAGTAATAGTGCATAGTAAATCGTTACAAACAAACAAAAAAATTACACAAATACAACTTGTGTCTTGTAGACATCACGCAAGGGGTTGACTTATACAGGTGAAATAAGAGGTGATAAAGTGCAGTGGTGCAGAGAATAGATCAGAGATGCTGAGATAGATGTTAGCAGGTTCCATACATGTGTTACGACCCTCGGTCTGGAGAGGGTGCAACATTTAGTGTACTGGATTAAAAGTGAGGGGAGGGTGCAACCCAGTGAGACATACACGTTTAAATATGATCGAATAAATATTTATTGACACCATGACAGGACAAGGGAACCGAACGGTTGCCAAAACAACAAACTAACAACCGTTAGTTAGTTTGAATCGCGACTAGCCAGTGGACGGCATGTGAGGACGTGCAGTGGCGCCCCCAAGGGGTGGCCAGGGGTGGCCACGGCCACCCTGATACTATCCCTGCCCCCCCCCCGCTGCCCCCCCCCAGCCACGAGTCGCATATGCAGAATATGCTTCTGATTATGCAGAATATGCTTCTATCTGATATCTTACATTAGCTGCTGTTCATTTAAATCAATAATGTATATTTTTCTTAACTCTCATATTGACAGTTTTCCACTAGCCGATACAGTATACTACAACAACAGCAGCATAGAATTCCCGAAATTCAGTCATGGCTTTTGGTTTTGGTGTGCCACCCCAAGATTTTCAGTGGCCCCATTTGGGCCCCCCCCCCCATGAAAAATTTCTGGGGGCGCCACTGAGGACGCGATGGCTGTTCTAGCTGCCAATCAACTTCTGCTTCTTCGGTCGAGGAGGGACAACAGACAGAGAAGGACAGATGAGGATTTTTGGAGAGCTCCACGTTCATTTTCAGGTAGGCTCTTGTTTGAACCTTTCCTACTCTTCCTTTAACAGAGCTCTCATTGATCAAGGAGACATTTACAGACCAGTTTTTGGGGCAAATGGGGTACGCGTAGTATCCAGAAGGCGACACGTCTGTGATGTTTTTCCTCTTAACTCCTCCGTGGTTGACCAGATCAGCGAGTCACCGTTGCTAGACTAGAGCGTTACACAATGTTCAAATGACAGAAAACAACAAAATCGTGAGTTCGTGTTACACAAGTTTTTGGTCAACGACAGGACCGGCTAACGGTGAGGGTAGCTAAGAATTCATATCTCTGTTTCCCATGCCGGAGGAGACGGGGGCTGGCTCCACAAGGAAGTGGATCTGAAAACGTCATCCAACAGGAGTAGGAAACGTGGGCGGGGGGGGGTACAGAGAAGAGGTTTTTTGGCATCAGGCCGTTCTTGTGTGAACTTTTCTAGAGCAGTGTTTCTCAACCGGGGGGGGTCCGCGGACCCCTAGTGGTCCGTGGTGTAATTGCAAGGGGTCCGTGAAAATAAAATATCTTTTAAAAAAAAAGATCCTATGACATTTATAGAAATAGGATTATTTTACTCAAATGTGACTGAGACCTTTATCTACCTAAACTATAAAGGGTAACAGGACTTTTTTCTCTAATTACATCTGTTTCACAAGTGTAATTTATTGTATTTTAATAAGAGATCTCGCGCCCGTTTGCATTGTTAAAAGTTACTGCATAAAAATTCTGTTGTTACATATATCTGAAAGTTACTGAATACATATTCTGTTTTGTTACATATATCTGAAAGTTACTGAATACATATTCTGTTTTGTTACATATATCTGAAAGTTACTGATTACATATTCTGTTTAGTTACATATATCTGAAAGTTACTGATTACATATTCTGTTTAGTTACATATATCTGAAAGTTACTGAATACATATTCTGTTTTGTTACATATATCTGAAAGTTACTGAATACATATTCTGTTTTGTTAACTATATCTGAAAGTTACTGAATACATATTCTGTTTTGTTACATATATCTGAAAGTTACTGAATACATATTCTGTTTAGTTACATATATCTGAAAGTTACTGAATACATATTCTGTTTTGTTACATATCTCTGAAAGTTACTGCATAAGAATTCTGTTTTGTTAACTATATCTAAGTTACAACTGAAAGCTCTTACTTTTGCCCCAAAGAGTGAATAAATGCTATAATGCAATTTAAAATGCAGTTTCTACTGTTTCTATCAAATTGCAACCCCCTTCCCCAAAATTAGGTGGAGGGGTCCTCAGGGTAGATCAAAAATACGCAGGGGGTCCAGGACCCCAAAAAGGTTGAGAACCACTGGTGTAGAGCAGATGTTATAATACGGTATGTCGTGTCTCGGCTGTAACTTGGTGTCTCGGATGTTGCTGTTGCTGCAGCGTGAACTGTTGGACGGTTGCAAGGCATTTGTTAGCCCACCCACCCGGTATCGCCAGCAGCCGTCACAGCCTTCCAGGGTGTGCACACTTTCATGGCTCGCCGCCTGCCCAATCTGACGCTGTGTGTGTTCATTTCTGTATTTCTTTATTTCAGACCCCCGTTTATGACTGGCTCGGCGTCGACTGCTCTTCCTGGGGTCCAACAGTACAAGGACGGTTCATTTAAAAGTCAGCAAGCGGAAACAGAACATATATCAGTGTCACGGCAGCAACCAGAAACGTCACACAAAACTACACCCGTCAACCAGCGTTGAGCGCTACACCAAGTCCTCAATACCCGTCAGGCCCAATTAGACAAAAGCAAAAACAATTGCGCCGAGTCTGTTTTTGTCTTGCTTTTCTATATAAACGTTTTTCTAAATGACCTATTGACAACCAAGGCTCCTGACCGACTCATTTTTATAATTCCCACCATAAAACAACCTCCTTCTGCATCAGCCTCTTCTTGAGCCCAACTCTGCTGGTGATTGAAACCAAACGTGGTAGAAGTCCGCTCCAGTAGGGGATTGCCCTGCACATTACAGTCTTTGTTAAGGCGTCAGTTCTGGGTTTAGGCGAGGGGAAATGGCCATGACTATGTCCAGTGCCATAGTCATGGCTAGTAAAGCAGCAGCTGAGAGGAGAGGCAGGCAGGGTTACGTAGCGTATAAATGTTTTTCATGAGTGGAGTCAGGCTACAAGCCGGTCTCCCACTGACTCTGTTCTTTCAATTTAAAAAAGGGGTTTCCCTTCCATTTCTGCCAGATGAGGATGACTTTGTTAGGGGACGGCTTCATGATGCTTCTCTGGTACTTTGTAATACTTCTGTGTCATGCTTATGAGGTTAGACAGAATTTAGTCATTCAGATCAACAACCCCTGACTTAAAACCTGCCCAACCCACTAAAACATGCCCAAGCACATTCTCTGAACCCATCTCCCATTTCCTTATAAAACCACTTCATTGAAATGTTGCAACAGGCCGTTTTGTCACGAATGCCTTACTGGTGTCATTGCAGGGTACATACGCAAACACCCCCACAATTATACATGACAAATGGCAAAAGCACTGGTAAGACGTATGGTATGTATGGGATTGCCTTCAGGGGCAGGAGGCCACCGGTCCCAGGAAAACTAATAGGTCCTTAAAGACAAAGATATGTTTCAGTAGGAAGCTGGTAAGAGCTCGCCATTTCTCCTTGCAAAAATGACACAACTGAACGAACTGACAAAAGTACTCATTTGAGAATGAATACACACAGACGAGTCGAAACATTATGACCACGCACAGGTCAACTGAATAACATTGACCATGTCCAAACAAGAGCCCGTGTCAAGGTCTGGGTAGATTAGACGGCAAGCGAACAATCAGTTCTTGTAGTCAACGTGTTGGATGCAGGAGACATGGGCAGGAGTAGAGACCTGAGTGACTTTGACAAGGGCCAAATTGTTATGGCCAGATGACTGGACCAGAGCATCTCTAAAATGGCAAGGCTTGTGGGGTGCTCCTGGTCAACAGTGGTGAGTACCTACCGATATGACAGTGGTCTGAGGAGGGGCAAACCATAAACCGGCGACAGGTGTTGTTGGGTACCCAAGGCTCATCGATGGACGGGGGGCAACAAAGGCTAGACAAAGATTGCCCGAACCGACAGAAGGTCTGCTGTGGCACAAGTCAAACATACAGTGCATCGCAGCGTATGGGGGTGCGTGCAGACCAGTCAGAGTGCCCGTGATGACCTCTGTCCACCTTCAAAAGCACCTACAACGGGCACGTGAGCATCAGAACTGGACCTTGGAGCAGTGGAAGAAGGTAACCTGGACTGAGGAGTCCCGTGTTCTTTTAGATCATGTGGACGACCCCTGTATGTGTGCACTGTTTACCCGGGGAAGTGATGGCACCAAGATGCACCAGGGAAAGACAGCAAGACGGTGGAGGGAGTGTGATGCTCTGGGCAATGTTCTCCTGGGAAGCCCTGGGTCTGGCCATTCATGTTGCTGTCAATCTGACACGTGCCACCTACCTAAACCTAGTTGCAGACCAGGTAGACCCCTTCATGGCAGTGGTACTCCCTGATGGCAGTGGCCTCTTTCACCAGGATAATGCGCCCTGCCACGCTGCACACATTGTTCGGGAATGGTTCGAGGAACACGATGAAGTGTCCATGGTGTTGCCCTTTCCTCCAAATTCTCCAGATCTCAATCCGATTGAGCATCTGTGGGATGTGCTGGACCGACAAGTCTGATCCGAGGCGGCTCCACCTCGGAACTTACAGGACTTGAAGGATCTGCTGCTAATGTTTCGGTGCCAGACACCACAGGACATCCCCAGGGGTCTTGTAGAGTCCATGCCTTGGCGGTTGGGCACTGTTTTGGCGGCACATGGTCATGTTTTGACTCATCAATGTAGTAGTAGTAGTAATGTATGTCCCACCTCTTTTATACCTTTGTTTTGATGTCAGAATTCCTTCCAGATGTCGGCGTTGGGGCATCAGATTCTCAATATGTGCTTTTAGCAATCATTTAGAAAAAGAAAAATCTGTCACATTCATGCTGTGCCGCCTCCCTCTGGCTGATCCTCGTACTGCACCCATCACTCACCTGTTCCCCATCAGGATTAATCGCTGCACCATATTTTAGCCTGCTCTTTCTTTGCCTTCTTGCCAACTTGTCGAGTTGCTCTTGTCACGTTTTGATCCATGCAGTAGTTGCCATGCTGGTTTTGTCTGTTCTGCCTTATCTTTTGTAGACTCCTCAATATCGCCAAGTAAAGGCCTTTTCAGTTTTGAAGTACCACATGACTCAGCCTTGTTTGTGTCTGCACCCGAATCCCACCCAGGACCGTGACAAAATCCTTAATTGGTAAAACCTACTCTCCATACCAAGAAAGGCACTTCGATGAGCATGAAGCTGAGTTGCATAAATATACCACAATTGCTAGTAAGTAGCTGTTTTATGTCAACAAAATTATTGCAGGTTTTTTTTTAATTATTAATTTTTTTTTATTAACTGAAAAGTAACAGACAAATTCAAACATTATTCAAACTTAAAAAAAAAAGGTGAAGTGTGTCCAAACTTTTGATGGGCAGCGTATCAGGATATATATAATTATAAAGTTACATTTCACAGGGGAGTGAGACGACGTATGATACGAATCGCAGTCAAAAGACAGTCACCATCACATAGTATCTGTACAGAACTGCTGTGAGCCACATAATATATTACTGCTGTCAGACTAAAACAAGTGGATTAAGTGCTTACTTTGCGATTGACTCTGATGGGTTTTGGAAACGAACGTTTCAAGACAGAGTTCAAGGGCTCCAGCTGCTGTGATGCATGACAGTAATCTCCGTTTGGACAAGCATGCCCAAACATCCGTGCAGGACTCGCTTCTTCCCGAAAGGAATAAATTAAACAAAAACGAGAGCAATCCTTTCTGTTGAAAACCCGTCCAGTCACACCTCTGTAATTTCCCGTATGGGATACAGAGTTCAGTTGGCTTAAGGATTATCAAGAAGTCACTTTCAGTTCTTGCATTGCTTCACTGACTGTTAGTTTTAGATTTGACTGTCAAGATCCAGTTCCAATCTTGGGTAACACTTTAGCATGGGGAACGTAGTCACCATTAATTAGGTGCGTATTAGCATGCAAATTAGCAACATATTGGCTCTTCATTGGTCATTATTAAGCACTTATTAATGCCGTATTCTGCATGGCCTTATTATACAACCAGTAAGTAATTAACTATGAGTTTTCCCTCTATAACCTCAGAAGTATTGCTTATTAGTAGTATCATCTCAATATGCTTTGCTTAGTATGGCCTTTATAAGGTGGTAGTACCACAAGAAGAGTTATTCTCCCTTACTAACACGTAATGAATATGGTCTGTTCTTATGTAAGGACCTTTAAAATCTAAAAATCTTCGGTACGTCATTTACCAGCATGCTTGTGTCTGAAACATTTCCTGTGTGGGTGTGGTTTCCAAACGTGTGGACCAATGGGATGTATTTGTATTTGAATTTTTGCTATCGGCCAATGATACGATGCGGAGTTGTTCTGCCCGCGAAATCGCGGGGTCGCAACGGTCGAGCTCCTCGCGGGAAGGAAGGAGCTTCCGGATTCGGAGCGGGACTCCGAGGAGAGAGGTGCCATTTTTTTTTTTATCTCTCTCTGCGGCCCCGTTTGAGTGCCCGTTTCGCGGAGACTTTGTACACAGCCGTGTACCGGGCCCGCATTCGAGGACCGGAGGGTTGCGATTGGCCCACGGTCGTGTGCTTGCTGGTAAGGGGTTTGTTTTGGGGTCCGATTGCTTCGTTTCCCACCGGAGGACCATTGTCTTCGCCGGGGGTGTTCGGAACGTTGCGACCTGTGGCAGCCTCCCGGTCGTGGGAGCGTTGGCGGGTGGAGGCCTTGCCGGGGAGCCGACAGCTAGCACAGCGCCGTCCATCCTCTGAGCTACACACAGCCTCCCGGTCGTGGGAGCGTTGGGTTGTGAGTAACCCGGACAGATCACTTATACACACACACCCACGCACTTTTATCTCGTCGCCTGGGCATCGTAGGGTGTCTGCCTTGCCTTGCCCTGCGCTCAGAGAACTGCTTTAATGTGAACCAATGGGCCCCAACAGAAAGCGCTGGGTATTTTTGTATTCTTTTTGGTACTTTCCTTCTGTTTATTGTGAACGGTTGTCACACCCTGTGAAATTTTAATTAATGTTTAGTTGATCAACAATACCACCCTCGTGTGGTACTCTCTCTCTCTCTCTCTCTCTCGCTCTCTCAGTATTATCCAATAAATCCTATTATTATTAATTATATTTCGGGTGTATTGGCAGCTCATTTACTTTTAGAGTGCTGGTAATAAGCTTGTACGGTATTTCAGTACACAGCAGGGTTACACGATCTGCCTTAACCACCGGTTTGTTTAAATTCTGGGAAGATACACCATTCACTAGCCTTAGGTAAGTGTACTATTTTCTCAGCGGAGGCACCGCGCTACTACACTGATAAATATCCTGGTTAATTATTGCTATTATCATTTATCACTATTATTGCCATTAGTGGCACTAGCCTACTAGTACACAGGAGGTTCGGCCAGCTCACCATTCCACCGCTGAGAACTCAGGATCCTGTTGCGCCACTGGATTTTCTTGTGACGCTTTAGTAGCTGGCAGCATTAGGATGTTGTCTTGTTTAAATGTGCTTGGCGTTGCCCGCCAGTGAAGAAGGGGTTACACTTACATAACAAAACACAAAACTACAAGTGTTCATAGTGTTAAATTACTCTAAATTAAGTGTTTGTTACTTAGAGTATGTTCCCCATAGTAAAGTGACACCTTGATCATTACTAATTCACTAGTAATTAAGTTTTTTTACTTACAATATGTTCCCCATACTAAAGTGTTACCCAATCTTGTTATATATTTCTTAACAGAAGGTTTGTTAATGTAAAGTTACCAAAAATGTTAGAGTTGCTGTTTTTGTCAAGAAAAAAAAAATGACTAAAGCACCCTGAGAAATTCTCCTCAATGTTGTCAGCACAATTAAACCGCTTAAGAAAACCAATCAGCTTCTGGAAATAAATGACTTCATCTAATACTGTAACGACCACGGATGTGGAGACTCGCTAGCCCTTGGCTAAAGGGTCGGAGGAGGCCGGCACACTCAGTCTCGGCCCAGGGAGGGCCTGCACCTTACGCAGGCGGTTAGCATGCCAGCGAGTGCCATCGGCGAGCCTGAATGAAGCTGGGCCAGGCTATTGGCTGACCTGAACGGGGTCTGACCAGAATGACTGGAGCTTGTTGTCGCAGTGGGGTCGCCCGATCCTGACCCAGTCCGAGACGGTGATGGCAGATGGTCTGGCATGTCGGGCCCTGTCGAAGCGATTCTTCATCAGGCGTTGGCGTGTGGCAACTGTCTTGAACTGGGTGGACTGGAGCCTGAGCCGGTGTTGGGCGGAGCCTGTCCAGAGGCAGTTGGAGCTCCTGCCCCAGCATGAGGGAAGCTGGGGAGACTCCTGTGGTGGAGTGTCGGGTGGCCCAGTAATGCAGCAGCGTCTGGAGGAGGCTGGTGGTGAGCGTGCACCCTTGTGCCAGGTGGGACTTTATTCCATTTTTCAGTGATTGATTCAGCCGTTCCACCCCACCCCCCACCATCCCCCACCCCCGTTCGCAGCAGGGTTGTAAAATGCGGCGCTGATGTGGCGGATCCCCTTCCCCGCCAGATAGCAGGACAGCTCGTGGGAGACCATTTGGGGGCCGTTGTCGGTCGTGATCCTCTTGGGCAGGCCCCAACGTGCGAACAGGGCATTGAGAATGTTGATCAATGCCTTGGCTGTGACTGAGCCCACGGGTGTCACCTCGGGCCACTTAGAGTGGCAGTTGTAGACCACGACGAGGAAGCACTGTGGATGCGGTATCCGATGCAGCTCGCCACAGACGTCAAGTTGCAGGTGCTCCCAGGGTTGGGACGGCCAGTCCAACGGTTGCATGAGCGGGGGTGGGGCTGGGGCCCTGGTCTTACTACTGAGGAGACAAGCAGTGCAGTCCTTGACCAGGGTCTCGATTTCCCTGTCGATGCCTGGCCACCACACGACATCGTGACACTGCTGTTTGAGCCTGTATGCCCAAGTGGCCCTCGTGCGCCACAGCATGGATATGCACCCGAAAGGCACCTGGAGCCACAGTGCAGAGCCCGTGAGTGATGCAGGTGTCATTCCAACACGACAACTTGTCCTTGACCCTGAAGTAGGAGAGCAGCTTGTCTGGTACCCTTGCGGGCCAGCCCTGCCTGATGTAGGTCGAGAGTGTAGAGAGGGTGGGGTCGTCAGCCGAGGCATCCTGGAGCTCCTGCAGGGACACCATCTCTTGAAGCAGTGTGTGGAGGAGCTGGATGAGGTCATGCTCGGCCTGGTCCTGTTTGGGGCCCAGAGGTGGAGCTGAGGGTGGGCTGGGAACCGAGCATGATAGCAGGTCAGCCACCACGTTGTCCTGGCCTGGTGTGAACTGCAGGCAGAAGTTGTACTGTTGCAGGCGGTCAGCCCAACGGTGGAGATGGAGTGGTTTGCGGCCGATGCCTGATGTGGCCAGCAGGGTGGTGAGGGCCTGGTGGTCTGTCCTCAGCGTGAATAAGCGTCCGTAGAAATACATGTGCCAGCACTCACGTGCTCAGAGGCATGCCAGGGCCTCCCGCTCCCCCACCGAGTACCTCTGTACCGTGGGGCTGAGAGCTCGATGATGTCGACGTCGAGCATGCTCAGCAGAGATGTCGTCGGGGAGAGCGGCGGAGAGGCTGGATGACAGGTGTCATTTTCGGGTCTAATGGGCTGGTGAGTGACATGACTTGACATGACTTGATTTTCCACCTGTGGTGAAAATGAATGGGATTTCTGGTTCCTGATTGCCAATTTTTTTCATCCTTTAAATTGTGAAGCCAAGACATTAGTAAAACTGTAGGATGAATTCCTTACACATGCTATCAGTCTTAATCAAAATACGTATTTGTTGGGAAACTAAGTGCAGGTGTGTGTCACAAAACCGCCATTTCTCTCAATGATTTAGAACTACAACTGCTAACTCTGTTAGAACACATAGAGCAGGTCGTGAAGAAGCAAAGCCAGTTTTTACATTCACTGCAGCTTCAAAATTGGTTCATACCCACCTCAACAAATATAGAAAACCATATTGAATCCAAATTTCTCAAGCAAAATAGTCAGTGTCAGATGTAATTTGATTCAATAATTCTATACTCATCCATTTCCCACCAGTCTGGCAGGACAATGGATCCAGGATCCCATTTTTTGAGGGGGGGGGGGGAATTTGAAGTTGAATGAATGACACACCAATCGTTTATATTCCACAATAAAACTTGTCTGACTGAATTAAAACCATTTGACTGAATCTTATTGTGTTTATTAGGTATAAAGCATTGCAGGGTCCAGCCTCAATCTACATCACAGCCTCTTCTAACTCCATATGAGATCCTCAGATAAGGTCCTTCTGGTTTGTCAAAGTTTGTAATGTGCTTTCCCTCTGGCGCTGAGTGGTGATTTGCAGCTGCACCTACAACATTTGGCTTGACTTGACTAGACTGAAGATAAAAGGCAACATTCCCAAGGCCCCGGAATGACTAGCTTGGTTACGCTTGTTGGTGGGTAGCTGTAACTAGTGATTAAATGAGCAACATGATAATTATAAGATTTTACAACACACTCGTTAGCATTAGCAAACAATTGAAAATATCAACTGTCTTGTAATGTCTAAACAATTTTAAATGTCAACAAAACAGCCAAGTTTATATAGGCCGTGGCCCCACCGAGACTGAAAAAGTGCCAGAATCTGGGGAACCTGTTGGGCCGGGTTACAGGTATCAAACCACGCACCGCAGTTTTGTTTTACCTCTGGGGGAACGCTCAGTCTACTCTGGACAACGCCGGAGTCAACAGCAAGCATGGAGGGAAGCGAGAGCGCCAATTCTATAAACTAACTATACAGCTGTGTACAACTACACGTAAAACTACAGAAAATCAAACAAAAACTATGTAAAAATCACCACCAAATTAGAAGTACAGAACATTACAAAAATATGCAACTTTGGTCCGTCTCTCTCAATAGCTGTATCCGCTCTCTCTTTCAATACGTCCATCCATCCATCATCTTAACCGCTTATCCTGCTCTCGGGGATGCTGGAGCCTATTCCAGCAGTCATTGGACGGCAGGCAGAGAGACACCCTGGACAGGCCGCCAGGCCATCACAGGGCCCACACACACACCTAGGGATAATTTAGTACGGCCGAGTCACCTGACCTACATGTCTTTGGACTGTGGGAGGAAACCCTCGCAGACACGGGGAGAACATGCAAACTCCACACAGAGGACGACCCCCCAAGGTTGGACTACCCCGGGGCTCGAACCCAGGACCTTCTTGCTGTGAGGCGACCGCGCTAACCACTGCGCCACCGTCTCTTGCTCAAATACTCCTCTCCTCAACGGAAGAATTTTAATGTTTTTTTTATTTACAGTAGAAAGTAGAAGGGCACAGCCGGGGGGGTTGTTACTCGTATCACATCACGTAGCCAAACTTATGACAATCCCTGGTTTGCGTATAGATTTGCACTAGCCTCAGGGTCGATGTCTCTGACTTGGACGTGTCCAGGTATGTCAGCATGCATTATGTAGCACTTTACTGACTTGAGATACCCTGGGCGCCCTGGGGCCTTTGACTTAAAGCTACTTAAATAACAATACCAAACTGACAAGGGGGTTGACGGTATAACAAAAACAGTATATTTAGTTAGCTAGCTAACTGCTAGGCTAGCCCATGCAGGCCGGCAGTTACGATAACACCGCGGGCGGTCTGGCGGAGGCCTCGCCTGGCCTTGGCTGTGCTCCCAGTGTCGTCGTGTGGAGTGCGGGGAGGTGTGTCGAAGGTGTCTGGCTGGCAGAGCCGGCGCTGGATCGGCTGACGGAGCCTGGTCTGCTGCGTCCGGTGGGCCCAAGGACCACCGGACGCCTGAAGAGGAAACACCGAGCGCGGTCGAACAGGACGCGGAAGCGGGGCAGGCTAAGCTAACTGCTAGCCCAGCAGTCATACTGGCTGGAGTTCCTTCCCCTGGACAGTGAGTTTTATTTTATTTTTTTCAGTTTGCATATGTGTGTTGGTTTGGGTATGTGTGTTCTGGTAGTTTTTGGATGTGTGTTTTTGTCTTTGTGTTGCACTGCTGTGGGCTGGGGGAAACGATCAATTTCATTTCGAGTGTGCAAGTGCGTGAAATGAAATGACAAAGTGTTTCTGATTCCTGATCTTATGTTGTTCTAATTTTGTTTTGATCAAAATAGCGATTCATGTCTATTAGAGTCTACGTTTTCTTCTTTTTTTTACCTGTTTCCACAAATAAAAGATAAAGTAGATGACATAACATTAAGGGGCCGCGTGACGTAGCCCAACAATCCTCGTTTTTAAATGATCATAATCATACATTTCAAGCATATAGCTGGAGTCTCAGGCTAAAATGAGCACCAGAAGGCACTGCCTCTGTTTCTCAACCTCATACGAATGAGTCAAAGTTGCAGCTGGAAAATAAACATTTTTTTGTCTTTCGGGGGGGGGGGGGGGGGAGAAAGAAACTTTGACCACTTCAGACAACAACTTACTCCAGATGGCCAAGTGTGACACGAAATCATTTCCAGGACTTGTCAGTAAGGGGGAGGTGGGTACCTTTCCAACAGGGGCACCTTCCCAACAGTGTCGCGGTATTTCAGGGTCATGTACTTATTACAATGGAGGACATGTTCAAACCCGCCGCTGCCTTATCACCAATGTGATCCCCCTGCCTCTACGGAGGAAACCCGGAAGAAAGTCTTTAAAAGGATTTGGGAGGGCAGTTTTTTTGGAAAAGTGAGTCAGCAACAAGCGTCAACATGTGGGATAAATAGGAATAGCTCAATGATTCCCAGGAAAGCTGGCTTCACCGGTGTGTAGCGCTGTGGGGAAGGGGGGGGGTTGAGAGAAAAGGTATTTAAAATGTGGCGGGTTCACAATCCCACACCCATTCACTCATCCTGCCGAAGCCGCGTTCGCA
This sequence comes from Lampris incognitus, assembly GCF_029633865.1. NCBI lineage: Eukaryota > Metazoa > Chordata > Actinopteri > Lampriformes > Lampridae > Lampris > Lampris incognitus. The sequence goes on from NC_079230.1 coordinate 28,484,208, forward strand.
AGAACATCGAACATCCAAAGGCTGCAACTAACCAGTAAAGTCAATAATCAGCCTCAAGTGTCATTAGTGGTTTTTACTCGGTGAGCGCTACCATTCAGGAGAAACATGAATACTGCCATCGCATCTGCCGTCCTTCTTCTCTGTGTTGTCGTCTGCACTTCAGAGGGTGAGTTACTCCAGACCAGCCAATGCTATTCTCTGTGTTTTAACTAGATGTTTGATCTGATATCCCTAATCTAACTCGCCAAGGGGGGGGGGGAGTTCAGTGGTAGGGCCAAAAGGTCAGAAAGCTAGTGCAGCAGCCAAAGATTTTGCACAACTGTACTTCTGCAAGTAAACATCGCTGCACGGCCTCCTGTATTCAGAGACAACACCTCTGACCTCCAGGCCGGCCTGCTGACCCTCACGCGGATGTGACAGGCGTTTAGACAGGTGTTTTTGTCACTTAGTTACCCTTGTCTGGGTTTTACTGTGGCTGTATATGGCCACTAGTAATTGGATTTATGTTACATTTACTTATTGAGCAGACACGTTTATCCAGAGTGACTTCCAAGAGAGTCAGAAATTCACAGATGAATTCAAATGTTACCAGCTGATATCACAGAGGACTACATAATATGACTACATAATAGGCAGCACGGCGGCCCAGAGGTTAGCGCTGTCGCCTCACAGGGAGAAGGTCCTGGGTTCGAACCCCAGGGTTGTCCAACCTTGGGAGTCGTCCCAGGTCCTTCCTGTGCGGAGTTTGCCTGTTCTCCCCGTGTCTGCGGTGGGTTTCCTCCGGGTGCTCCGGTTTCACCCGCCACCATCAAAAAGACACGCATGTTAGGGTTAATACTCCTGTCTGTGCCCCTGAGCAAGGCACGGCAAGACGAGCTGGAGCTGGCCCCCGGGCACTGCACGGCGGCTGCCCGCTGCCCCCAGCTGCACAGCTAGGACGGGTTAAATGCAGAGGCGGATTTCCCCACGGGGATCAATGAAGTAGTAAAATAACAGCGCATTTCCTGCAGAAAATGCGTGTAAGTGCCGGTAGACGAAGGAAACTGCTGAAGCAGTGCTGAAAATGGCTGATAAACCAGCTGATATGAAGTGACGTGCATTTAATTGCTTAATTGAATATCATGCGCGCTAAAGTAGTGGCAGCATTAGCTGCATAATCATACTACTACAGGAAGTAGTAGTGGTAGAATCTCATGTAGCAGATAATTTCATCCAAAGCGATGTACATCTGAGATGTAGCTGGCTTGTATAGCATTAGGGGTCTAAGCCAAGGCCTCTTAGTGGAGACTCAACCAAACTGGGGTTTGAATCCGCAGCGTTCTTACCTACTAGGCTAACCAGCTGCTGCTCATATCATAGTAGAATACGTGTTATGTTGAGTACAATCAAGTGAGTTGGGTACAATTAAGAGCAGACGTGTCTCGGATCATTAAGAGGTGGCGAAGAGGAGAATTCGAGTATCGAGAAGATTTCCACTGGCGCGAGGCAGCATAACAGACAACTTGAGCTTTCGAGTGCAGCATGGAAAAGGGCTCAGTAGTGAGGGGGCCAAAGTGAATGCAGGTGCCATGGTAGCAGGTGGCCTTTGAATAGCAGAAAGAGTTTAGGCTTTTCTGTGGTTGACCACTTGCGTCCTCTAGTCGCTGGTCTCCAACATGTCTGCAGAGGAGGAGGAGGAGGGCGTAGCAGCAGACGTTGACGTTGACCTTTGTGGTATCTCTCTTCTCTCTCCTCCGGCCCGTCCCTCAGGCCACCGACTGCCCACGCAGCCCCGTTGTCTTTGTGTGAGTGTAAGCAAAAGCCTGACCAGGAAAACACTCAGCCAGATCGACACCGTGAAGCGGTATGGGCCTCGCCCCCACTGCAGCCAGACAGAGGTCATGTAAGTATCTGCACCGGGGTGGGGGGGGGGGGGAGAGAAGGGCAAATCAGTTAAAGGACAATTTCCCTCCTTATCAAGTGTGACGGCTGGATAGGCCTCAAAGATGGCCGCTGGCGCTACATGACAGAATGACAGAAGTGCTAATTGATGCAGGATGACAGGTTTATTAAGATATAAAGGAGATAAGAGGATAGTAATCATGCTTAAAATGATTTTATGCAACGGCATCTATCTATCTATCTATCTATCTATCTATCTATCTATCTATCTATCTATCTTATCTATCTATCTATCTATCTATCTATCTATCTATCTATCTATCTATCTATCTATCTATCTATCTATCTATCTATACATATCTGATTACGTCGTCCTCTCTTTCCTGCAGTATGACACTGAAGAATGGGAGCCAACTGTGTTTGGATCCAACTGCAAAATTCACAGAAACAGTCCTGAAAGTAGTAAAACGGTACGTGTGAACTAATTAACAAGACAACTTTCATTGTTTTATTTTTTTGCACACTGTTGCTCGAGCTGTTTTCCCTGTCACTCAGCGCAGCTTTACTCAGCGCTGTTTGGTCGAGCAGCAGAAGATCTCTGCAGGCATGACATCATACGAGACCAAAGGAGCTGACACAACATACACATCCACACAATACACTAACACACACACTATACATAAATACTCAATATACACAACATACAAACATACACACAATATACATAAATACTCAATATACACATGCACACAATATACAAACATACACACAATATACATAAATACTCAATATACACATGCACACAATATACAAACATACACACAATATACATAAATACTCAATATACACATGCACACAATATACAAACATACACAAAATATACATAAATACTCAATATACATATGCACACAATATACAAACACACACAATATACATAAATACACAACATACAAACATACACACAATATACATGAATACACAATATACTCACATATGCAATATACGTAAATACACAATATACATAAACACACAATATACACACATACACAATATACATGCACAACATCCACACATCCACAATATGCATAAATAAACAATATATTATATACACATACACAAGTTATATACTAAACAGACAATATACATGTGTACACAGTATACATACATACACAACATACACACATAAACTACATAAATACACAATATACCTACATACACAGCATACACAATATACATAAATACACATACACAACATGCACACATACACTATATACATAAATCAGCAACATACGCATATACACAATATGCAGTGTTTGGTTACTGTAGCTCGGAGCTGTGCAGGGCGCACGTGAGCGCCACTTTTATGCGTGCGAGCATATGGTACACGCTCGCGCTGGCTGCACGGTTAGCGCAGGCGCAGTCGCGGCGTCAGTCTGCGCAGCTCTGCGACCGCAAAGGGCTGCGACTTGATTGGACGATAAACTGTGCTATGCGTGTGGACGTCTGTTCGTGCGCAGTCTGCATATCTACGCCCGTAATTAAGAGACGACCAATCAGTCTCTGTTTAGGCAGGGAAAGCGCGTGCGGTCTACGGTCACATGACTGTCCCGTGTGCTGTGCAGACCAGAAAGAAGTTAAAGATGGATGCCGATGGCGACGAGCAGCCTGACGCTGATGAACTGGAGGCAAAACCAAAGAAGAAGAAGAAGAAGAAGAAGAAGAACCGCGACCTGTTATATGGGGGCGACATTGAGCAGAAAGAGGTGCTGTGCAGAACACGCAAAACGGAAGTCGCTACACAACGCGACAAGTTTGTGTTGTTTGCACATGTATATAAATGTATTACATCGCAATCGCAGTGTTGTCTACGATAATCCCCGTATGACGTTTTTTTTCACCAAGTCGCGCAGCCACGCTCCGAAGGCCGCGCGACGTTTCAGCGAAGACCATTCTCACGTGCTGCGATGTCGAGCCCCCGTCAGCCCGCCGTACTGTTGTTTCTCTTGTACGTCAAGGTTTCTAAACCTTTAAAGTAAGATCCGGGTGCTTTAACAGGGGCCAAGGGTCGTGCAGTGGGTTGAGTTAATCCCTTTTTGTCTTGTTTCCATTACAGCGCATCAACCCTGAGACAGCCAACTAAAAAACAACACCAGTAACAAGGCCGGTAACAAGACCGGTAACAGCACAGTAACAAGACCGGTAACAGCACCAGTAACAAGACCAGTAACAAGACCGGTAACAGCACCAGTAACAAGACCGGTAACAAGACCGGTAACAGCACCAGTAACAAGACCAGTAACAAGACCAGTAACAACACCAGTAACAAGACCGGTAACAACACCAGTAACAGCACCAGTAACAAGACCGGTAACAGCACCAGTAACAAGACCGGTAACAAGACCGGTAACAGCACCAGTAGCGACGCCAGTAACAAGACCGGTAACGCCAGTAACGACACCAGTAACAGCACCAGTAGCGACACCAGTAACAAGCCCAACAGTAGGAGCTGCAGGATTGTCCCCATGAAACATCGGCTGTCATATCATCAGACTTTTTGTGAGAACGGGGTTGCAAAACGTCCCCAGCAAAGCGTTGAGATTAGCTCCTGCAGAAAGGATGGGGCGGAGCTGTTTTCATTTACTGGTGCTCTTCAACCCAGCTGTGCCTGTACGCCACAGCGACAAAGGCCTCTAACTCGCCAGACAGAGAGGCAGGTTAATCCTCATTCAAAAATTGTGTTACTGTTTTGAAACACAAACTCAAGGCAAGCTGTAGTAATTGTTTTCAAGTTAAGTTATTGCACTTTTCTCTTTTTTTTGTCAAATATTTTAGCTTCTTTGTGAGAATCGGGCGTTTCAGACTCAATGCAAGATCGAATGACTTGTCCAGATAAGAAGGCTTGTATTGTTGTGTCGCTGCAATAGACACTGGAAACACCAAACAGTCGGTAGCTTAAAAGCGACTGTTGGCAGAATCAGAATCAGAATCCGGATACTTTATTCGTCCCCCGAGGGGAGATTGGGTTCTATTACAGACACCCAGGCTCTAATAAGAAACACCTAAAAACTAACAAGATACAAGATAACAAGAAAACAGAAACAAATAGAAATAAAAGATAAATAAGAAATAGAAATAATCCCAACTTGTTTTAAAATCAACCGTCAGAAGTTCTCAAAAGTAATGAGTTGTTGTTAGCATAAGTGGTATTAGAAGTGACCATAGGTTTAACTAGATAGATAGATAGATACACTGCTCAAAAAAATAAAGGGAACACATAAGCAATGCAATGTAGCTCCAAGTCAATCACACTTTTGAGATATCAACCTGTCCAGTTAGGAAGCAACACTGATTTGTGAATCAATTTCACCTGTTGGTAAATTTCCACCTGGTGGAAATTAGACAATTTGCAAGACAACCCCTATAGAAGGAATGGATTTGCAGGTGGTGGCCACAGACCATTTGCCTGTCCTCATCTTTTCTGGCCGATCTTTGGTTAGTTTTTCATTTTGCTAGTGCCCTCACCACTAGAGGTGGCATGAGGCGGCATCTGCAACCTACAGAAGTTGCTCAGGTAGTGCAGCTCATCCAGGATGGCACATCAATGCGTGCTGTGGCAAGAAGATTTGATGTGTCTCCCAGCACAGTGTCCAGAGCATGGAGGAGGTACCAGGAGACAGGCCAGTACACCAGGAGACGTGGAGGGGGCCGCAGGAGGACAACGACCCCGCAGCAGGACCGCTATCTGGTCCTTTGTGCAAGGAGGAACAGGAGGAGCACTGCCGGAGCCCTACAAAACGACCTTCAACAGGCCACTAATGTGCAGGTTTCTGCTCAAACAGTGAGAAACAGAATGAATGAGGATGGTATGAGGGCCCGACGTCCACAATTGGGGCCTGTGCTCACAGCCCAACACCGTGTAGCCCGATTGACCTTTGCCAGAGAACATCTTGGTTGGCAGATTCGCCATTGGCGCCCTGTGCTCTTCACAGATGAGAGCAGGTTCACACTGAACACATGTGACAGACGTGAGAGAGTCGGGAGACGCTGTGGAGAACGTTCTGCTGCCTGCAACATCCTCCAGCATGACCGGTTTGGCGGTGGGTCAGTGATGGTCTGGGGAGGCATATCCTTGGAGGGCCGCACAGACCTCTACGTGCTAGCCAGAGGTACCATGACTGCCATTAGGTACCGGGATGAGATCCTCAGACCCCTTGTCAGACCATATGCTGGTGCAGTGGGCCCTGGGTTCCTGCTCATGCATGACAATGCTCGTCCTCATGTGGCCAGAGTGTGTCAGCAGTTCCTGTATGTTGAGGGCATTGATGCTATGGACTGGCCTGCACGTTCCCCAGACCTGAATCCAATCGAGCACCTCTGGGACATCATGTCTCGTACCATCCGCCAACGCGATGTCGCACCACAGACTGTCCAGGAGTTGACCGATGCCCTGATCCAGGTCTGGGAGGAGATCCCTCAGGAGACCATCCGTCGTCTCATCAGGAGCATGCCCAGACGCTGTAGGGAGTGCATATAGGCACGTGGAGGCCACACACACTACTGAGCCTCATTTTGAATCGTCTTGAAGAATTTCCACAGAAGTTGGATCAGCCTATGTTCTCATTTTCCACTTTGATTTTGAGTATGATTCTGAATCCAGACCTTAATGGGCTAATGATTTTGATTTCCATCGATCATTCTTAGGTTATTTTGCTCTAAACACATTCCTCTGTCTAATACATAAAGATTTTCAGCTGAAATATTTCATTCATCGAGGTCTATATTGTGTTTTTAGGTGTTCCCTCTATTTTTTGAGCAGTGTAGATAGATAGATAGATAGATAGATGTCCAATATGAACATGAAGATGTGACTTCTTACGGCTGTGAAAGTGTGTTTGTGTTTTGTCCCTGTGTTTGTTGGTGGAAACGGAGAGCAGAGTGAATGGACGAGAGTGTCCTGTTGTTGCTGCTAACGAAGAAACTTGTATTCGTCTGTCCCGTGTTCTGGCCTCCTTCATGCTTTGGAAATGATTTGTGAATACATGAGTTGGTGTGGGCTGTGTACCTCATGGCCGCATGGCTGAAAGAAATGCAAAAATCCTTCACGAAACCACAATAAAGCAGTGATTTATATATAATAAAAAGAACACGACTTGTGTTGCGTTGCTTTGCCGCTGCATCACGGGGCTGAACCCTAAAACGAGTGGAGTTTCTACCTGATTTATCAGGGTCACTTTATTTCACTTCATGTACTTGCGTACATGAAATTTACATGAATTTACATGAAATGACAGGAAACATCGTCTCCTCCAGCCCACAGCAGCAGTGGTGCCCCCAGAAATGTTTCATAGGGGGGGGGGGGGCAAATGGGGCCACTGGAAATCTTGGGGTGGCACACCAAAACCGAAAGCCATGACTGAATTTCGGGAATTCTATGCTGCTGCTGTTGTAGTATACTGTATAGGCTAGTGGAAAACTGTCAATATGAGAGTTAAGAAAAATATACATTATTGATTTAAATGAACAGCACCTAATGTAAGATATCAGATAGAAGCACATTCTGCATAATCAGAAGCATATTCTACATATGCGACTCGTGGCTGGGGGGGGGCAGCGGGGGGGCCAGGGATAGTATCAGGGTGGCCGTGGCCACCCCTTGGGGGCGCCACGGCACAGCAGTACAACACAAAGAGAAAAACGCCCCAAAACTACAAGAACACACATATGCAAACCAACACATATATCCAAACTAAACACAAACAAATCACTGTCCAAGGGAACGAACGATGACTGTCGGAACTGCCGGTCTGCATGGATGGGCTAGCAGTTAGCTTAGCCTGCCCCGCTCCCGCGTCCTGTCAGACCGTCCTCGGCGTTTTCCTCCTCGGGCGCCGCTCCAGGCGAGGCCGTGGTCCCTGGGCCCACAGGACGTAGCAGACCAAGCTCTCCCAGCCGATCCAGCCATCAAACGAAGACACAAACTTAGACGCAGAAGTGGACAAAGACGCTGCATGGACGGTACCGGGTGAGGCCGCCGCAAACGTGAATTCGCGCCGCCATCTTCCCACACCGGAAGCGGAACATGTCAAGACAGAGATTGCAAACGATTGAAGTGGTCACGTCTTAAATGATATTGAGTTTTATGAAATAACCTGACGGTGGTTTCTGCACACAAACAATGCGGCGGCTGGGGGAAGAAAAGAAAACAAAGAAAGCAAAGCTGCTGCAAAGCTCAACGCTTGGTTTATTTCTGCATCAATCCAGAACAAAAGCAGCCTCCGTCCCGGTGAGGTGCGCGGAGGCGTCGGCCTGGTTCACGCGACGCACCCGTTGAGTTTCCGTAGCTATGACGTAGGATGTCGTAAAGCGTACACTGTCGTGCATTCAGTAAACGGACACACGTTGAACTGCATGCTGGCTTTTTGTCTCGTCGTTACAAAACTATATTACGTGGTGTCAGAAGAAACTTGGAATGGCACAGTTACAGCCACCGTCGAGTCTTAGTCTAGAGCAGTGTTTCTCAACCCAGTCCTCTAGGACCCCCCTATCCCGCAGATTTTCATTGTAACCCTGCATAGGTAGCCCTGCTTGTACTTACTCGACCAATCATCTCGCAGCACTTAATTATGCAAGGTGTGCAACGTCTGACAAAATTCACTGCTGATTGGTTGAATAACTACAAACAGGTACCTATTCAGGGTTGCAAAGAAAATATTGTAACGTGCACGGATAAGAAGACACGCTGGCCGCTGGCTCGCGGGTCTGACCCTTTAGTCTAGCGGTTAGCGATGTCTCCTGCGGTGCGGGCGATACGGGTTCGCGTCCCGGCCGCGGCAGTTTCTGTGGTTGCGTTGTCCCCCGAATTCGCTACATTGGTGTCAGAAGTGGGATGGAGCGACCGTAAGGCCATCGGAAGCGTAGGCGCCCTGAGGCGTGAAGGACCATAGGCATGGTCAAGCTAGTCTACGAAGTCACAACAAAAGAGATGACGTTCTGAAGGACTATGATGATCTGTTCAATGGCTTGGGTTGTATTCCAGGACAACGCCACATAAAAGTCGACAACACAGTCTCACCGGTCGTGCACGCTCCAAGGAAAGTTCCAGTTGCTCTAAAGGACAAAATAGTCGAGGAACTCCACAGGATGGAACCAATGGGAGTGATAGCGAGACAGGAAGAACTGACAGACTGGGTCAGTAGCATGGTAACAGTGGTCAAGCCACACAAAATCAGGATATGTATAGATCCACAAGACCCAAACAGAGCGATCAAGCGTGAGCACTATCCACTACTCACAGTCGAAGAGGTTGTAGCAAACGTGCCAAAAGCAAGGGTATTCTCTGTCCTCGACGCAAACCAAGGGTTCTGGCAGATAGAACTAGATGACGAAAGCTCCAAGCTCTGCACGTTCAACACACCCATAGGAAGGTACAGGTTCCTGCATCTGCCCTTTGGCATTTTGTCTGCATCAGAAGTGTTCCAGAGAGCTGTTGCTCAGATGATCGAAGGCCTGGATGGCGTGGTCAATGTCACTGATGATCTCTTAGAAACAGTGGGAAACAGTGGAAGAACACGATTAACAACTCAACAACCTGCTGCAGAGAGTGAGAAAGTACAATCTCAAACTGAACAGGAAGAAATGCAAGATCAGGACAACAGAGATAAAATACGTCAGTCACATACTGAGTGCAGATGGACTGAACCCAGATGAAGAAAAGGTGAGAGCCGTGGTGCAATACCCTCCTCCTGAAGCCAAAGCAGGACTGTTGGGGTTCATGGGCATGATCCAATACCTCGCCAAGTTCATTCCCAACCAATCAGAGGTCAGTGCTCCACTCAGAAAGCTGCTAGAGGACAACACATCGTGGCACTGGGAAGACAAACAAAAGGAAAGCTTCGAAAAGCTCAAAGGATTCCTAACAAATGCACCATCACTGAAGTTCTACGACATGAACGAGCCGCTGACACTATCAGTAGATGCCAGCTCAGAAGGTGTGGTTGCAGTCATACTTCAAGACAGGGGACCTGTGGCATATGGGTCGCGAGCTCTAACAGACTGTCAGGGTAGGTACGCAGAAATTGAAAAGGAACTGTAGCCATCGTCTATGGATGTGAAAAGTTCCATCAGTACATATATGGCAGAGAGGTACACGTCGAGAGTGACCACAAACCACTTGAGAACATATTCAAGAAACCACTTCACCAAGCTCCGCCGAGGCCTCAGAGGATGCTGTTGAGGCTTCAGAGGTATAGTCTCACAGTCACATATAAGCCAGGCAAAGAGATGCATATCACCGATGCACTGAGTCGCACTTACCTCAATGAACAAAGCGAAGACCTACTGGGAGAGGAGTTGGAGGACAACTGGATCACACCTCAGCTGCCTATCTCAGAGGAAAAACTACAAACTTTCAAGAAAGCAACACTGGAAGATCCAGAAATGCAAAGAGAGAGACCACAATGAAAAGATGGCCCAACGAGAGATCAGCTGTTGTGAAAGAAATCCAGGCATACTGGTCATTAAACAGAGATCAGCTACTCATCAGGCTTACTGTTCAAGGCTGCAAAGCTGATAGTGCCGAGTCAACTGGGGCAGGAAATGGTGGAGAAAATCCACGAATCACACCTGGGAATCGTCAAATGCAAAGAAAGAGCCAGGGACATCCTCTATTGGCCAGGTATGTCAACTCAAATAGAGGACATTGTATCTCAATGTGCTGAGACACAATGCTTTTGAATTGTTGGCATTAAATAATGTCTTTATGCATGCTCAATGGAAATGAAAATTGCATTAAACAAGTGTTACATCAAGTATTTGGGCGTTTCAGTTCTCAGTGTGCAGATATCCGCTTTTGTTCCTCATTTGGGATTTTTATCCTGCGCTCGAACCCTTGTTGAGCTGGACATGCACACAAATGCCGTTTTTTTTCTTCCAGTTGCATTGTGGTCCCCTCACTAACTAATAGCCCTACTTAGTTAACGGGATAGTCCGGTTTCTACTGGGTTTTAACCAGAGTCAAAGTGGTGAATGTGTTTGTTTCCGTTTGTCCGCGTAGTTTGAAGGCACACTGCTGAGTTTAGCCTAGTGTAAACTACTAATAAGACACGTTAGCTCCTAGCTAACGGGTCTGACCCTTTAGCCGAGCGGTTAGTGGCGTCGCCTTGTGGTGCAGTACACCCCGTATCGAATCCCGCACCGGGCAAGAAAATAACCGGTTACATTGGTGGCAGCGGTGGGATCCGGAAGTGTGCAGATCCTCAGAAGTCTCTTCGGAGCGCGGGAATAACAAGCGCGAGGGCGCGCTTCCGGGGAGGGTGATGACTGTAAACTACTAATAAGACACGTTAGCCCCTAGCTAACGGGTCTGACCCTTTAGCCGAGCGGTTAGTGATGTCGCCATGTGGTGCAGTACACCCCGTATCGAATCCCGCACCGGGCAAGAAATTAACCGGTTACACTAGCTTACCTCAATATCGGGGGATCATGGACCCACATCTTGTGAAACGGTTGCATCTTTGGTGAAGACACGCAAACACAAGGCATCGTTGTGAGCCTTGTCACAACCATCTTCTTTTAGGAGGGTCTCAGTCTCATTGGGCCTCATCCATCAATCGTTTGTACGTACAAATGTTGTTCTCACACAGGCGTGGGCTGTTTTGTAGCCCTGAGTATACGGTGCTGAGTCCTCCTCTTGACTCATGACACTTCTACACGCTGTCTGTCACTGCAGCTGATCTGTCTGGTCTGCTGCACAAACCACAGACACGGACGGCTCCAGCACACGTTCAGCCGCTCTCGTGGGACAGACGTGAGTTGTCTGTGGTGAGACAGAGGATGGATGTGACCACACACACACACCAGGACAAGAAGATACCCCTCTCTGTCTTAGAGGGTCTTTTTGTTTTTGTGCACCCTCCCCCCTCCACATTTTTCTCCCCAATTGTACTTGGCCAATCACCCCACTCTTCCGAGCCGTCCCGGTCACTCCTCCACCCTATCTGCCGATCCGGGGAGGGCTGCAGACTACCACATGCCTCCTCCCATACGTGTGGAGTCACCAGCCGCTTCTTTTCACCTGACAGTGAGGAGTTTCACCAGGGGGCCGTAGCGCGTGGGAGGATCACGCTATTCCTCCCCCCAGATCCCCCTCCTCCCTGAACAGGCGCCCCGGCCGACCAGAGGAGGCGCTAGTGCTGCGACCAGGACACATACCCACATCCGGCTTCCCACCTGCAGACACGGCCAATTGTGTCTGTAGGGACGCCCGACCAAGCCGGAGGTAACGCGGGGATTCGAACCGGCGATACCCGTGTTGGTAGGCAACGGAATAGACCGCCACGCCACCCGGACGCCCGTTTTTGTGCATTTCTTTCTATTTTTCTATTTTGTGTGTTTCCTTCTCTCCTTATTTGGGTCTTGTTTCCTGTATCGTTTCTTTGTCTTTTTTGCTTTTGTCTCTTTCTTTTTCTTTAACTTTCTCTCGTTTTTTTCTGTCCGTCTTTCTTTGTCTCGATTTTTGTCTCTTGTCTTTTCTGCCTCTCTCTTCTCTGGCTTTCTTTCTGTCTTTCATCCTCTCTTTCTTTGCAGTTTGTTTTCATCTTTCTATACGAGGGCAACATGAGGTTGGGGGCTGGTGTGTTGAGAGAAATTGTGTCAAGTCATTATACGTGAATCCCCCACACTCATGTGACTTTGTGGCCTCGCAGTCTGAACCACGCGCGATGTGGTTTCATCCGTCCACCAACAGGGACTCTTGCTGAGCACGCAGATGTAAACAGGTTGGACAGGCTCACCCATCTACAACGTTTATAAGACCAAACTCTGAGAAGTTCCTTCAGATGCATGAGTACGGCACGCTTTGAATGAGATGGCTGCAGTCTGATGAAGGTCCGTGTGACTGAAAGTTGCATTAAATAATGTCGTTATGCATGCTCAATGAAAATGAAAATTGCATTAAAGACGTGTTACGTCAAGTACTTGGGGAGTTTCCGTTCTCAGTGTGCAGATATCCTCTTCTGTTCCTCATTTGGGATTTTTATCCTGCACTCGAGCCCTCGTTGAGCTGGACATGCACACAAATGCCTTCAGTTTTTCACCCAGTTGCATTGTGAGCCCCTCACTAACTAACAGCCCTGCTTAGTTAAAGGGATAGTCCGGTGAGTTTAGCCTAGTTCAGCTCAATATGGGAATCATTAACCCGCATCTTGTGAAACAGTTGCATCTTTGGTGAACACAAACAAACACAAGGCATAGTTGTGAGCCTTGTCACAACCGTCCTCTTTTAGGAGGGTCTCAGTGTCATTGGGCCTCATCCATCAATCGTTTGTACGTGCAAATGTTGTTCTTACACAGGCGTGGGATCTTTTTGAGCCCTGAGTTTTTTCTCAGAGGCCAGTGTAGAACCTGGGTAACCCTGAATGTAGGCACCCGTTGGCTAACACTGATGTCTTTGCAGGCCTGGGTGATTGTTAGGGAGCAAGAATTACAAATAACCATCAGGATTTACTTCTTCCTGTCAGACAAACCGGAGAGCTAAAGAATCCCGTGGGCATGTAAAACAGCTTTGTACGTATGAGTGATTGATGAATGAGGCCCAGTGTGTTTATAACTGTAGGTGTTAGCGGGAATTGCTTGGTCTTGTCCCGCTGATGGGAACGTTCCCTGAACTTGCAGGACCTCACTGCGTCTGTGCGCCGCCTAACGTTGTCTCGGATGGTCACAGATTCACTAGACCCGCCTTGCCATCTCTCCTTACGATGTCATTACCCAGCACTTCTACATTTGCTTTGCTGAACTTGATGCGTTAGCCGTATGTACTCTACATGACCTCGCTCTGTGTGTAATCTATGATGTTACATTATTATTATTATTCTGTTATTTTTTGTGTATTTTGTGCATAGACACCTGTTGTGTGTCTGTCCGTCCTGGAAGAGGGATCCCTCCTCTGACGCTCCTCCTGAGGTTTCTCCCATTTTTTCTCGTGGCGTTTTTCTCATTTGGGTCGAGGGACCAAAGATAGTTGGGTGAGGGACCAAAGATAGTTGGGTGAGGGACCAAAGATAGTTGGGTGAGGGACCAAAGATAGTTGGGTGAGAGACCAAAGATAGTTGGGTGAGGGACCAAAGATAGTTGGGTGAGGGACCAAAGATAGTTGGGTGAGGGACCAAAGATAGTTGGGTGAGGGACCAAAGATAGTTGGGTGAGGGACCAAAGATAGTTGGGTGAGGGACCAAAGATAGTTGGGTGAGAGACCAAAGATAGTTGGGTGAGGGACCAAAGATAGTTGGGTGAGGGACCAAAGATAGTTGGGTGAGGGACCAAAGATAGTTGGGTGAGGGACCAAAGATAGAGGATGTTGTGTATTGTTGTATATTGTTGTTTACTGTGCTGATTGTAAAACCCTTCAGGACTATCTTGTGGTTTTGGGCTATAAAAATAAACTTGACAACAACAACAACAACAACAACCTATATATCAGCATTGTGCTGAGGCTCACATGTAGAACTGTGTTTGCCTGCAGGGCTGTGCTGTGTGTATTTCCTGTTACTTGTGGGGATTTTCTGGCTGTTTGTTCTGAAAGGAAAAAGAACAAAAAAAATTGGAAAGCTGAGACAGAGCTGTCATGAACAGAGCTGAAATGGCACGCTCTTGTATAAAAGACAAGAGAGCCATATTAGACCTATATGATGTATTTCTGTGGCTGCCGGGCTGTTCTGGTCTCTCTCCTCCCTGACGGGGCCTCTGGTCTGTGGCTGAACTCCTGATCTCATGATCACCTTCTGCTGCACACGTGGACATGCCAAAGTGAAACCAACACTGGACTCTTCTTCAGGGTTCATGACGAGCACATGATTATTGCATATATATATGAAAATAGTGAAGTGGGACAGTCATAAGGGTTCTCTCCACGGCCAGCCGAGTCACTGCTGATGGTGCCTTCAGACACGATGAAGCTCTCCGTCCTGCTGTTGCTTTTCATCTCGGCTGTCTTCACGACGGGTAAGAAACTCAAAAATCAAAGCATGATGTGTTCTTTGTGTTAATGCGTTTTCCTCATAGACTTTGGAGCCTGGGCCTATGCTGGCTATATTAGAACATGCACGTACGTCTTTTTAAGCGGAGTGTTGTGGTAGTATATTTACTCCATGGTAGGTATTTTTATTGTTTACTCGTTTCTTTTTCCGTGAGAAAAGAGTAATCTCTCCTTTTCTGGGAACAGAAAGATAACGGGTGAATCACAAAGGGGGAGTTGATGATGCAGACGTCTGACACAATGACAAGAACTGAAGGGCTGCAGTCAAAGCTTGCAGGCTCACGCATGTGAAGCTGGCGTGTGATGATGTGATAGCAACAAAGTGTGATCTATCAAGAGGACAACTGAAATGATGATTCATTTTCAAGAGACAGATAAACTGGTCACGCCGGCGCTTTATTCTGCAGTGACATTAACACATCCTAGGTTCAGGTCTGGGATATCAGATATGACAGAGGCTCATATCTGATATCCCAGTCTCAGTCTGTTGAACACCAAAGTCCCCTCACCAGTTCTGTTTTGTTCATCTACGCTTTCTTCTTATTCCGCTTCCGGTGTGTGAAAATGGTGGCGCGAATCCACGTTTGCGGCAGCCTCACCCAGTACCGTCCATGCAGCGTCTTTGTCCACGTCTTCGTTTCGTTCGTCTTGGTTTGATGGCTGGGAGAGCTGGCGCTGGATCGGCTGGGAGAGCTTGGCCTGCTGCGTCCTGTGGGCCCAGGGACCACGGCCTTGACCAGAGCTGCGCCCGAAGAAGTAACACCGAGGGCGGTCTGACAGGACGCGGAAGCAGGGGCAGGCTAAGCTAACTGCTAGCCCATGCAGACCGGCAGTTCTGACAGTCATCCTGGCTGGCGTTCCTTCTCCTGGACAGTGATTATTTATTTATTTGATTGTTTATTTGTTTGTTTTTATTCATTTATTTATTTTAGTTATGCGTTCTTGTAGTTTTTGGACATGTGTTTTTGTCGTTGTGTTGCACTGTTGTGGGCTGGGGGAAATGACAAAGTGTTTCTGATTCTGATTCTTTGAATTTCTTTGTTTAGATTGTCGTTTTCATCCTAATGTGTGCTTTTAATTTTTTTTTTAATGTGCACTCTGTCATTTTGGTCGTAATGGTATTCTTCTGCTAGTGATGGTCTATACAGCACCTTTCATGCAGGAGATGCAGCTCAAAGTGCCTCACACTGGAAAGAAGCAAATTGAAACAAAGTTTATCATCATCATTGTCATCATCATTAAAGCCTCGTTATTGCATTCTTGTGTGTTTCAAGGTGTAAACTTGACATTGCAGGTATGCCGCCGGTCAGCAGGGATTACAACACCCACTGTCGGTGCCCACAGGTGGAGACCAGGGTCATTCCTCCAGACAGTCTGAAGAGCATCAAGATCATCCCCAAAGGAGTTCACTGCCAGGTCACAGAGGTCATGTAAGTCAGTTTAGTCCATTCAAAAAACAGCCACCGTAATGTGTTTTACAAGACTGCTTGCAACTGAAGTCTCTTGCTGCCAGGATGCCACCCTTTCCCAGATGATCCCGTCCATATTATGGAGATAGTGAATGTGGATGCACTTAATGGATGATTATAAAGTGGGGGTTTTTTTTGCCTTTATTTTATCTTGTTGGAGGGAGCGATCATTTTTGTTACAGATATTTGCTCTGCGGTAGCAATAACCAGCTCGGTCAGCCAGGCGAGAGATGGCTGTCTGGTCTGCTTGCTGTCAAACTAGAATCAAAAGCAGAGATCTCACGACTATCACAGAGACTTTAATGGTGGGAATGGGCAACGTGAATCTCTTCAGCGGAAGTTTCATCCGCTCTACCGTAGCGGCTTTAAATCACCCCAGCCATAGTCCTTGTCCATATCTGTGTACTCATTTCCCTCTATCTATCCATCTATCTATCTATCTGTCTGTCTATCTGTCTATCTGTCTATCTGTCTGCCTGTCTGTCTGTCTATCTATCACATTACATTCATTCTCATCTATCCCTCTCTCTCCACTCACATTGAGCAAGTGGTGACGGGAGGGCTCTGGAATTGCCAGTCTGCGCTGCTGAAAGCTGAGTTTATCTCAGGTTACGCATCCTTGCTCTCCCTCAACTTTCTTGCTCTGACTGAGACCTGGATCATGCCAGAAAACACTACCACACCCCCAGCTCTGTCAGATGTGTACTCTTTTTCCCACACTCCCAGAGCTGGGAGGCGGGGTGGTGGTACTGGCCTGCTAATCTCCCTGAAATGGAAATACTCCCTTGTTTCCATTCCAAAATTTTCTCCGCCATCTTTTGAATTTCATGCTGTTACTTGTCTCTTATCCAGTCAGACTCACCATTGTGGTTGTTTACCACCCACCAGGTCCCCTTGGTGAGTTTCTGGGGGAGCTTGACACACATGCCTCGCACTTCCCTGTTGATGACGCTGCACTTATCCTTCTAGGTGACTTCAACATCCACACTAACAAGCTAGACCCTCTTCTCCCTTTCCTCTCCTCCTTTGACCTTCATCTCTCACCCTCTCCTCCTACCCACAAGGGCGGCAACCAGCTGGACCTTATCTTTACTAGAGACTGTCCTATTATCAATCTCTCTGTTACTCCCCTTCAGCTCTCTGACCACTATTTCATGTCCTAGTCTCTGTCCCTCTCTTCAGCCCCCTCAGCCCCTCCCCCTACCCGCATGGCTTCCACCCGTAGACACCTCCACTCTCTCTCTGCCACTGATCTTTCTTCCTCTGTTACCTCTATCCTCCCTACACCTGAATCTTTCTCTCTCCTACCCCCTGACACTGCTACTGATCTTCTTCTCTCTACCCTCTCCTCTTCTCTGGACAATCTCTGTCCCCTCACCTCCAGGCCTGCACGCCCAACTCCACCTGCCCCTTGGCTGACCGACTCAGTACATACTGACATACAGAGCCTAAGAGTGGCAGAGCGCAAATGGAGAAAAGGCAAAGTCCCAGAGGACCTTCTCAACTTCCAATCTCTTCTTTCTACTTTCTCCTCCTCCCTTTCTGCTGCTAAGGTTGCCTTCTATCGCTCTAAAATCCTATCCTCTGCCTCTAATCCTGAGAAACTCTTTGAAACCTTCTCTACACCTCTTCAACCCCCACCTCCTCCTCCTACTTCCTCCCTTCTCCCTGATGACTTCACTAACTTCTTTGACAAGAAGGTAAACAGCATCAGATCCTCCTTTTCTCACCACCCGGTTAGTGCTGCTTGCACTATCCCACCCTCTGTACCCTCCCTCACCTCTCCACGTCCCACCCTATCCCACCTCACTCCCCTCTCCCCCGACGAGGTCCTCAACCTTATCGCATCCAGTCGCCCCACCACATGTTCCCTTGATCCGGTCCCCTCCCCTCTTCTTCAGTCTATAGCACCTGAACTCCTTCCCTTTCTAACTCACCTCATCAACACCTCCCTCCAGGCAGGATGCTTTCCATCAGCCTTCAAGACTGCTAGAATCACCCCACTTCTCAAGAAACCATCACTTAACCCCTCTGACGTCAAAAACTACAGACCGGTTTCCCTTCTACCCTATCTATCCAAAACTTTCGAACGTGCTGTCTTTAACCAACTTTCTTTGTACCTCCACCAGAACAACCTCCTGGACCCCACCAGTCTGGGTTCAAGGTGGGTCACTCGACAGAGATAGCCCTCCTTGCAGTGACAGAATCGCTGCACTCTGCGAGAGCAAACTCTCTCTCCTCTGTCCTGATACTCCTGGACCTGTCAGCTGCGTTCGACACAGTGAACCACCAGATCCTCCTCTCTACCCTCGAGGGGCTGGGTGTCACAGGCTCTGCACTCTCAATGTTTGCATCCTACCTGACGAGTCGCTCCTACCAGGTGACATAGAGGGGATCTGTGTCGGAGCCTCGCAGACTGACTACAGGCGTTCCACAGGGTTCGGTTCTGGGTCCTCTCCTTTTCTCCCTGTACACGACATCCCTGGGTTCTGTTATTTGCTCACATGACTTCTCTTACCATTGTTATGTCGATGACACCCAGCTGATCTTGTCCTTTCCTCCCTCTGACACACAAGTAGAGACACGCATTGCTGCATGCTTGACCGAAATCTCAGAGTGGATGGCGACACACCACCTGAAGCTCAGTCTGGACAAGACAGAGCTGATGTTCCTCCCGGGGAAAGGTTGCCCGCACCGAGACCTGGCCATCACCATTGACAACGGCCAACTCAGACTGCGAGGAATCTGGGTGTGGTCCTGGATGACCAACTGTCGTTTGCTGCAAACGTTGCATCAGTTGCTCACTCCTGCAGATTTCTCCTCTATAACATCAGGAGGATTCGCCAAAGCCATCTTTTGGCGCAGATTGAAAACTCACCTCTTCAAGAACTACTACCCTGTTACTTGTTCTTAGCACTTATTGTATTCACTCATTTAAAAAAAACGCCTTTCTTGCGCTTTTACTTTAGCACTGGTTTTGCTCTTAGATGCTTGTTTAGATGCACTTATGACCTCTGATGACTTGGTCAGGCGTTCCTACAGACACAATCGGCCCATGTCTGTGGGTGGGAAGCCGGATGTGGGTATGTGTCCTCGTCGCTGCACTAGCACCTCCTCTGGTCGGTCGGGGCACCTGTTCGGAGGGGGAGGGGGAACTGGGGGGAATAGCGTGATCCTCCCACGCGCTACGTCCCCGTGGTGAAACTCCTCACTGTCAGGTGAAAAGAAGCAGCTGGCGATGGGAAGAGTGGAGTATCTGGGGAGGGGGGGGGGGGGCGGGGACTACCCTGTATGTTTAAGTCTTATCCTTCCTCTCAGTTATCAATAGTATTAACACTTATGGAGTATAGTTGTGCTATGTTAAACTCATATTTGTGGTTGAGATAATGTGCTGTTGGCTTGAATTGAGTATTCCTGTGTGTTTGGGGGTCTCATAATCGGTCTCTAGGTGTAAAATGAAGTGTATGAATGAATTGTGTGCTGTTTTTCAGAGCTGGCCTGGTGGGCGGGGAGAGGATCTGTCTGGACGGCCAGGCCCCCTGGGTGAGGAAACTCATTCACTATGTTTTCGGGAAGATGTCCACAAGGAAGGGAGCCCTTCTCCCGAATAAACGTGGTTCAAGAGGAGGGACCGTGCACGTGAAACCTGCCTTGTGAAAGAAAAAAGTGGCTGTAAAGGTCAAGATGTTGCTGTAAATGTAAGTTACATTGTGGCGTAAAGCTCCTTTAGTGAGGTGTCAAAGGAGTTTATCGAATACTTTTTCAAAGCAAAAGCATTGCAACTTGTGTCAGTTGAGTCTCGCAGCGTGTCTGCAATATAATAATGTGCAATATTTCAAAATGGCATCTCTACTGGCTATGTGTACTACATATTTTAAACATCTAAAGGCCATATTGTTAATGGGTTCATGATTGGGTGGGGAAATGTAACCAAGTTTGCTGAATGTTTTATGGGAATAAAAAGATGTTTTTCTGTACAGAAAGGCAGAATCATGACGCACCCTTTCAAATTAAAGCAAATATGTTACATAGAAAAATACTTATATATATGAAATGTTCATGGAGGATTTTGATAATACTCTCATGCCATTGGTTTGGACGATATTGAATGTATGCGTGATATAAAATGCAACGTAATTGATTGATTGATACATATTGAAGTGTATTGTATGTCGGCCTCCTGCGGTCTGGCACTAAACTAGATTACCACCTGACCGGCGGCTTGCTCCCAGGAAATGAATGAATATAATTTGTCCATGGCACCTCATGCTCCTTATCTCTGCACTACATGTAAGTTCCTGTTGTCCACGTACCTTGTGGCCTCATGTCCAGTTTAAGTCTGTACGTTGTGTTTCTGATCTGTTGTCACCAAATCCCTGTATATTTGAAGATGTTGGTGAATAAAGTGAAATTGACTGAAGAAGCTGGTCCACTGACATGTGCAAACATCAGATGAGGTCCTCACAAGGGTTTTCGTGCTTGGCGAAATGGTGCCTTGCTGTTAACAAATACACCATTTCAAGTGCAAATATGAAAATGTGGTTGTATCAATGCAGACTAGATTGGTACATGTTGGGCAGGAGCAGGTCTTCTGAAATGATTTTCTCCTCCTCCATCAGCCCTTGTAACATAAATGTATCCCCCCCTTCCCTCTGTCATGATATAGCCAACCATCTATACTCCACCTCACATCCAGTCTGTTTTTTACACCAGATAAATAATGTATTTATACTGCTTTCCTACTCAGGGCAATATTCTTTGGATCTGTACGATCAAGTCGATATCCTCCTGACCTTCCGTTAGTATGCTTCTGACCAGTTCATTATTGTTTTCTGTCTATTATCGTTTTGACCACTACAGGCAGTATTTACATGGTGGTGGTTCAGGTGTTTTAAGTTCACAGGTGAGGTGATTGAAATGTACATTTGGTGGTGGGGAACACCATCGGCAGCCTGCAAGAAGTTATTACACCCCCATATTACAAATAACATCACGAAAACCACAAAACAACGCAACTCGGCAATTGAAAGTCCTGTTCATCACCTTATAGTGACATTCTCCTTGTAAACATCAAATTGCTGCAATAAACTGCGCAGGCCTATTTTATCCCGAAGGAGGCAACTTGGTTTGCCAAAACATGGATTAATAAATCCTTGCATTGGCGACATGCGTGCGGCCTCCTTGGACGTGTGTCAAGAACATTCCTTTAATCAACCAGAGCAAGAGACCAACTCGTTTTGTTTTCACTGATAGTCACGACAACTGCTTTGCATTTTAGCAGCTGATATTAACCTATTTTGGGACTATTTAATATGTTAAAAGACATAGTCAAAGACAGTCAGCACTGGCGCTCCCCAGGGATGTGTCCTCTCCCCACTGCTTTTCTCCCTCTACCCCAATGACTGCACCTTCACGGGCCCAGCTTTTAAACTACTGAAGTTTTCAGATGACACTACGGTCAACAGACTCATCCAGGATGGTGACGAGTCTGCATATCAGCAGGAGGTTGACCGGCTTGTGCTCTGGTGTAGTCAGAACAACTTGGAGCTGAACATCCTCAAGACTGTGGAAATGATAGTGGACTTTAGGAGACACCGCTCACCACTGCTCCCCCTCACGATATCCAACTGGGATATCTGGGAAATACCATTTCCAAAGACCTGAAGTGGGAGACCAACATCAACTCCATCCTCAAAAAGGCCCAGTAGTAGATGTTCTTTCTGCAGCAATTGAGGAAATTTGGTCTGCCACAGGAGCTGTTGAGCCAGTTCTTCACGGCAGTCATTGAATCTGCCCTGTGCACATCCATCACGGTCTGGTTTGGAGCAGCAACAAAACAGGATAGGAACAGACAGCAGTGAACAGTAAGGATAGCAGAAGAAAAAAAAAAAAACATTTACGCTCCCCTGCCCACCCTGCAGGAGTTGCACACCTCTAGAGCCTGGAAACATGCAGGCAGGATCAGCACAGCACAGCGCCCCCCCAGGTCACAGCTGTTTGAACTACTACCCTCTGGCAAGCACTACAGAGCAATGTGCACCAAAACCACCAGACATAGGAACAGTTTTTTCCCACAGACCATCTCTCCCATGAACACTTAACAGCATGGTGCAATAAGGGACACTTACCATGTCAATATGGCACTTTGTGAACAGACCCTTCTGGTCAAGATGTCTACGATGTGCACTACCTCTTTAAACCAGATGTGCAACACAAATGTACAATTGTAAATACACATATTCAACTCCGGTATACTGGTTACAATTTATTACTGTTACTGTTATAAGTATGGAATACAGTACATAATTATATAGTAGATGAAAATATAGTATATATTTTTAGCATATACTATACTGTGGCGGACACTAGGGGCTGTGCCTCTCACCCAGCAGGGCTGTGAGCTGGGGGCTTGGTTTACGTTCCCGGGCTCTCTGGCGCAGGGTTGTTCCTGTTGCAGTTCGGTTTTGGAGCTGAGGAATGAAGTTCAAACTCGCCTTCGTCTCCTGTGTTTTTCCTCATCCTGCCACAATACAAGCATAATAAGTTATAAAGTTATAATATTAGCATATATATATATATATATAAGCATAAGTTATTATTCAGCCATGAAAGAATTCTGTATAGTTGTGGCATACCTTGTTATGCATACATACTTAGCCCCAGTATTCTACTTATTATTCTATTTTCTTCTTCTTTTTTGTGAGCGATATATAGGCAAGTACTAAAAGCTGCTGTAAACCGTTGTCAAATTTCTTGTTTGCATAAGCACACTTGGTCAATAAAGTTAGAATTTACAGTTTCATTTAGCAGATGATTTTATCCAAAGTGATGTGTACATCTGAGAGGTCGTTGGCTTGTACAACATGAGGATTCTAAGCCAGGGACTCTTCCTGGAGACTCGTCCCACCCGGGGTTTGAACCCCGATCAGTGGCGGGAAAGCTGGCGTTCTGATTCTGACATAGAGATGAGAAGGTGAGGTGCATTGTGATGGATACGTAATTTAACAAAAGCAAAAGTATGAATATGGAAATCAATGCCAGTTTCATTGTTGCGATTCATTGAGATGGCTTATGGATTACTTGTGGATTTATGATTTTAGACTTCTGACAATTGCACATCTATTTTCTGTTACTCTTTCCTACTGAGATGACTGGCGTTCTATCATTTTGCACTAAGTTCAGTTTCCTGTATGACTGAATCCCACCGGTTACAAACAGTAAATTGTTTGTTGAAGTCTGATGTTGGGGGAGGGGGGGCGTTTTATCAATAACCATTACACCAAATTCACATTTCGTCCATAATCTTGTCAATTATTCAAATTCAACTTCTACACGTGTTGATTTTATCATTTACACAACCAGCTGTGCGTCAAGGATCATAAAAACACAATCAACTGTAGTAGTAGTAGAACTTTATTTGCCCCCAGAGGGGCAGTTGGTTGTGCAGCAGTATGAACAGTTACGTTATCACTTACAAATAAGGAAATCGGTCTGTATTAGACAATAAAAAAAATCAAAATTCAAAACGGGATCATACACCGATCAGCCAAAACATTAAAACCACTGACAGGTAGGTGAATAACACTGATTATGTCGTTACAGTGGCGCCTGTCAAGGGCTGGGATGTGTTAGGCAGCAAGTGAACAGTCACTTCTTGAAGTTGATGTGTTGGAAGCCGGAAAAATGGGCAAGCTTAAGGATCTGAGCGACTTTGACGAGGACCAAATTGTGACGGCTAGACGACTGGGTCAGAGCATCTCCAGAACGGCAGGTCTTGTGCAGGGTTCCCGGTATGCAGTGGTCAGTACCTACCAAAAGTGGTCCAAAGAAGGACAACCGGTGAACCGGCGACAGAGTGAAGGCTAGCCCATCTGGTCTGATCCAACAGAAGATCTACTGTAGCTCATATTCCTGAAAAAGTTAATACTGGCTATGATAGACAGGTGTCAGGACACACAGTGCATCACAGCTTGCTGTGTATGGGGCTGTGTAGCCGCAGACCAGTCCGAGTGTCCACGATGACCCCTGTCCACCACCGAAAGCACCTACAACTGGCATGTGGGGATCAGAACTGGACCATGAAGCAGTAGAAGAAGGTGGCCTGGTCTGATGGATCACGTTTTCTTTTACATCATGTGGACGGTGTGGTGCATGTGCATCATTTACCTGGGGAAGAGATGGCAGCAGGATGCATTATGGGGAGAAGGCAAGCCGGCGGAGGCAGTGTGATGCTCTGGGCAATGTTCTGCTGGGAAACCTTGGGTCCTGGCATTCATGTGGATGTTACTTTGACACGTACCCCTTACCTAAACATCATTGCAGACCAGGTACACCCCTCCATGGCATCGGTATTCCCTGATGGCAGCGGCCTCTTTCAGCAGGATAAAGCACCCCGCCACACTGCACACATTGTTCAGGAATGGTTTGAGGAACATGACAAAGAGTTCAAGGTGTTGCCCTGGCCTCCAAATTCTCCAGACCTCAATCTAATCGAGCATCTGTGGGATGTGCTGGAAAAACAAGTCTGATCCATGGAGGCCCCACATCGCAATGGGCGGCGCGGTGGCCCAGTGGTTAATGCTGTTGCCTCACACATGGTCCTGGGTTCAAACCCCGGGGTTGTCCAACCTTGGGGGTCATCTCAGGTCGTCCTGTGTGGAGTTTGTTCCCCCCCCCCTGTCTGCGGTGGGTTTTCTCTGGGTTCTCCGGTTTCCCCCACCATAAAAAAGAGAAGCCAGTTGGGGTTAATACCCCTGTCTGTGACCCTGAGCAAGGCAATGAAGAACCGGAGCTGGTCCCCGGATGCTGCCCACTGCTCCTAGCTACACAGCTAGGATGGGTTAAATTGCAGAGAATAATTTCCCCACGGTGATTAATATAGTATATCAAAATCAATCAATAAATAAATAAATAGAAATCACCTTACTGGACTTACCACAGGACACCTTCAGAGGTCTTGCGGAGTCCATGCCTCGATGGGTCGGAGCTGTTTTGGTGGCGTGAGGAGGACCTACACAATATTAGGCAGGTGGTTTTAATGTTTTGGCTGATCGGTGTTGCGTACCAAAAAAAAAAGGCCCCAGTCATTTGCGTGTGAAGTTCAAGGACATGTTCAGTGAAGTGATGACCTGCTGCAATGCTTCTGTCACTGGACATTTTCATGAAAGCCAGGACGCCCAGTTATCCCCTCACACCTGAGAAACGGCAGAAACCCCCGAGTCATTTTTATGCGGGCGTGTGTTCGTGTTTCTATTTGTTGCCATGTAAAATAACTGACAGCCTCTCGAACATATCAGCTGACTTAACCACAAGTAAAAAAGAAAAACCACCCAAGCTAGACAAACATTTACAGAAGCTGTTTACCAAAGCAGGAAGCCCTCCAGCCACAACGCTGGCTCAACGCCGCCCTTAACTAGGAGAGAAAATTCTCAAGATTTTCAATGACGTCATAAAAGTTCCTCAACTTTGTGGATGTGGTTTTCCGGACGCGAGCCGACGCACTTCATTTTCCTTCACTCCGGCACCTGTCCCATTTAGTGGATGCCAGGCGGGTTATTTAGACGGAGAGTTGCCTCCTATGTGGCCTCCAGAAAGGCTTCGGGCATTTTCTCAAAAGCAGTTGGGAAATTTCCTCTCAAGTCCGGGCAGGCAGAAAGAAATCCAGTGTCGGTAAGAAATGAGTTTGGCACTGGATGAATCCCTGAGCTACGTCTGTGTTGTACTGACTGGAGGTGGATGGTGTTCATCGGATATGATGACATAACCTTTCCCTCGAGGGAACCATGCCTGCAGAGCGTCCGTCCAGCTGCCACGATCAGAGAACGTCAGCAGAATGTCCAAAACTGTGGACAGAGCACAGGGAGAAAAGAAAAAGGTCATCTGAAGTCACATGACACGTCATTGTTTCTGTGATGGACACTTTTACCGTGACCTCTGCTGGAAGCTAGCCGGTTACCTCCCGTAGGTTTACACGAGACCCTGCCTCCGCTGCCGAGCGGCGGGGAGTGTAGAGTCATGCAGAATGAAGGAGGCTGCTGGACTAAATCATGGCATACATTTCCGATCAGTAATCATTAAGAGACCACATCAAGTGGTATCTAATACCAGTTTTTTTTAATCATCTTGCTCAATAAGTCACGTGAACAAGATTTCAAATGTAGCGTCATAGCTAACACATGCTGATTGGTTGTGACGCTCACGAATATTAACTGTTGTGTTCCATTTGGATCAAAATGACCCTTTCTGGATAACAACGATCAACCCCAAATACGGTTGTTCTGACCCAAATGTGGCCCGGGTCAACGGGACTGACGAACAGCGCGTCCATCGCTGATTAATCAACAGAATATCAAGGTGAAGGTACACACAAGGCTCGGCGTTTTCGGTTTTTACCGATTTTCACCGGAAAAATACCCAGATTTTCTAAAAAGAGCAGACTGGTTTAAACTGACTTTCACCCGGATTTCCTGTTTCCGCGGACCCAAAAGTTGTTCCTGTTCGTGTGAGGTTATGTAACGGCGTCCTCTTGTGGCGCAATTCGGCATGCCGGATGGCTTTGAAAAATAAAAACTGAACACGCCGAGCCTTGGATATACAGCGGGTCGGCCCTGTGATGGACTGGCGGCCCGTCCAGGGCGTCTCCCCGCCTGCCGCCCCATGACTGTTTGGATAATGGATGGATGGACGTACAGCAGGGCTCAGCTTGACAATCACTTACAACAGATCTGAACCGATGGACTTTAACAGTATTGCACATAAATGCTTTAAAATGTACAACCGTTTTATATTTCAGCTAAATTAAGGTGTTGGGTGTGCGGGTAGTGTAGCGGTCTATTCCGTTGCCTACCAACATGGGGGATCGCCGGTTCGAATCCCCATGGTACCTCCGGCTTGGTTGGGCGTCCCTACAAACACAACTGGCCGTGTCTGCGGGTGGGAAGCCGGATGTGGGTGTGTGTCCTGGTCGCTGTATTAGCGCCTCCTCTGGTCGGTCAGGGTGCCTGTTCGGCGGGGGGGAGGGGGAACTGGGGGGAATAGCGTGAACCTCCCACATGCTACATCCCCCTGGCGAAACTGCTCACTGTCAGGTGAAAAGAAGCAGCTAGCGACTCCACATGTATGGGAGGAGGCATGTGGTAGTCTGCAGCCCTCCCCGGGTCGGCAGAGGGGGGCGGAGCAGCGACCGGGACGGCTTTAAGATTTACGGCTGCTTTATATTTCAGTTAAATTAACAGGTGTTTGTTCATGTTTGAGTTTTAGCTAGCAAGTTAGCCAAGTCATAAGATGCCATAAAGCATTTTTTCAGGCAGTCAGGCAGTGTGTGATAGGACGCCTGCACAATCATAAATAGTCACCGGTGAACACACTAAAACGGCAGTTTTTACACAAACTAAGGGGGATGGCTACCTGCAAATAGTGCACCAGCAAGGTGGGTAATAACAATAAAAGAATATTTACTGGTGTGGATGGCTCTTTTGGGGTTAGTCTCCGTGGAGTCCAAGTCATCCTGTCCTCTCTGAGCCCAGCAGTGCCAGCAGCAGCTAAAGCATGTGATGTAGTGTGATGCTTTCACCCACCTTGGTTAATGGCGAGGATCTTTGAGTGGAAATTCTTGGGGTTGCTTTTCTTCACCATGTACTCCTCTATGGGCAACCTGGCGGTGTGGACCCTCAGCTCCCGGGCCCTCGAGTAGCTCACTTTCTTCAGGGAAAAAAACAATAAGAGAAAAGAAGTCAAGCCTGGGCTGCTTTTCAAGTAGCCGTGTCTCTCTTTTGTGTACCATGTTAAAACGAGTCAGACACTGTTGCGACAGAAATGAGCTGGCTTATCAACGGCAAGTCATTAAAAACCTAAAACTGGTTGTAAAAAAATACCTTCTGGATGCTTTCATCCACGAGCCCACCCAGAATGTACACCTTGTCAACGTCCACTCTTTCCAAGGCTGAAACGAGGCGGAAACAAGAAACCACAGCCGATCAGACCACAGCTGCTATTGGGGCGTCATACGACATCCTAAGGGGTAAGTCATTTGCAGTAACACCCTTCACACTCATTCACAGGCGGGGAGAGCGGCCCTGGGGATGTTTCAAAGCCGCCGCTGACCGGAGCAGGGAAAACTCTCCCACGTCCAGGAATAACGCCAAAACATGCTGTCGCCCTCTGCCTGTCAGGAACCCTTGATTGCAATACAAAATGAATCAGTCTGACTTCATTTTTGACCCAGCAGTGTTGAAGCACAGAATGAAGACAAACTGGAAATCCTTTTTATATGTCTGAGTTCAGCACCGCCATATGAGCGGGATGACTTATTTTCTTTCCAGAGTTAAACTGGCAGCACGGTGGAGCATTGGGTAGCGCGGTCGCCTCACAACAAGAAGGTCCTGGGTTCGAGCCCCGGGGTAGTCCAACCTTGGGGATCATCCCAGGTCATCCTGTGTGTCGAGTTTGCGTGTTCTCCCCGTGTCTGCGTGGGTTTCCTCCGGGGGGCTCCGGTTTCCTCCCACAGTCCAAACACATGTAGGACAGGGGAATCAGCCGTACTAAATTGTCCCTAGGTGTGAATGTGTGTGTGTGTGTGTGTGTGTGTGTGTGTTGGCCTGGCAGCCTGTCCAGGGTGTCCCCCCGCCTGCCAGCCAATCCCTGCTGGGATAGGCTCCAGCATCCCCGTGACCCTGAGAGCAGGGTAAGCGGTTTGGATAATGGATGGGTGGATAGAGTTAAACCCTTCAGACCTTCTTCAGCGTCTGGAGTGAGGTAGACGATATCCTCTGAGGGAAACAGGTCCAGCCAGCTTTTCTCTGTGATGTCCATCTGAGGGAGACAGACAGACAGACAGACAGACAGATGGAAACTTGAAATGGCAAGCTGCATAATGGAACTGCAGTTCCTGATCCCAGTTTACACGGTGGATAAAAAAAAAAAATCTACACACCCGTGTTAAAATGTCAGGTTTTTGTGATGTAAAAAAACAAAACCAAGACAAATCATATCAGAGCTCTTGCAATTTTTAAAAATTTTTTTGTTGAAATTGCAACCTATAGAAATAAAGTGAAAAACAAACATTTTGTTGGGCGTCTTCCTGGCTTTGACTTGTGCCCAGTTAGGTTAACCACACTTAACCAGGGCCTGCTCAATGTGGGATTTCTCCCCTTCCCCGGCCGCTGTGTCGAGCGGTGGGGATGTTGTCAGCTACAATAACATCTTAACGGTTAATTGTGGTGTGATGATTAAGTTAATGATGATTTGGTGTTTCATTTGGTATGGAACCAGCCGATGCAGATTGTATGAAATTCGTTTTTTTTTTTAAAAAATGTGAAACCAAGGTATTATATAGAGCCAGCAAGGTTAAGTCAAAACTTTTATCCAACTGAAGCAAAGCTGCAGAAGCGATGCAGTCACATTCATTCATCTATAAGCTGAGGAAGGTCACTGGTAACGTCAAGACTTGTAATAATCACCACGTAGTTCACGAAGCCGTCGTTCATTCGAAGGCACTCCTTGTACAGGCGACTGTCTTCTCTCAGGTCTGTCAGGAACAGGTGAAAAGGTCGATTTGCCTTCTTATTTGACCCATATAGCCTCCGTAACTGGCCGGCCAGTCGGCTTATCTCCTGAACAAGACAAAACATACACAATTGAAGGCTGGTGTAAACACACACCGTACATACATGAGCGCACAGGCAAATGTTTAAATTATAAACGTGTATCACAACGAGTACTACTGACAGAGTCCAAGCAAACTCGGCATTTTAATCACTCCTCAAACATCACATCTCCTCAGTGGTTTCATAACGCACTCTGAACCTTCTTCAACCGCCCACCTTGTTGGACATGCAGTCTGTCATACTCAGGTCCACGCAGAGCTTGGGTCCGGTGGACTGAGCTTCAGCTAAACGCTCTTTGGTGATTGCCTTGACGACCCGTTTGGTGAATCGAGGATTGTCTGTCTTTGTCCCTGTAAAATATGAACATGGGGATAACAGGAGTAACAGGAACACAGTGCACTCTACGCGGAAAAAATATTCGAAAAGCCGTCTTCACACTGGGATGAATGCCGCTGCCTTCATTCGAGTTTAGTTTGGCTTGATTCATCCTTTGCTGTCGGTAGGGGAAATTTTAGTTTGCAGGTAGGGTTTCTAGTCAGAACACGCGATAGAAAAGACAAAACAATAAAAACATGGAAAACACATATAAAACTAAAAACACGGCCTGGTTTGCATCCCTCATTTCTTTCAGGATATGTAGTTTCATCTTCTCTGGTGTTAGAGGTGAGTTCACCTGTCGCAATAAGGACTATCATCTACCCATCTACCTTCAACCTGACTAATACAACATGTAGATACTGGTAGTGCTGTCGAGTTTCGAGCCCCACCTGATTCCTGATCACATCTCAGCTTCCTCCTCTGCTTCTCTTCTTTTCTCTTGCTCTTTCTTGCAGCCAGTTGCTTCTCCCAGTGTCGCTGCTTCCTCAGGACATTCCTCTGTTCACCAGACAGACAGATTACATCTCCTGCCCCATAAGCCTCCATGTAGGAGGATGTCTGTGAATGTTCTCATTCATCCAGGTCATGGTTATCCAAAGGATAATGACCATTTTGAGTTCCCTACCCTCAGTAGTACAGGAGGATAATGCGTTGTTCACTTGTTTGGGCCCAGTGTGTGCTCTGAGCCGTGTCTCCTACATGGAGATCCAAAGGAGTTGAATCAAGTGCAACTGGACTTGGTATATATCCATGAAGACGTTTCGCCTCTCATCCAAGAGGCTTCCTCAGTTCGTGCCTTTCTGACTAGACCAAGCTAGTCCAGCTTGGTCTGACTAGACCAAGCTAGTCTGGAGACTAGCATCGACCAAGCTAGTCCAACTTGGTCTGACTAGACCAAGCTAGTCTGGAGACTAACTAAGCTAGTCCAACTTGGTCTGACTAGACCAAGCTAGTCTGGAGACTAGCATCGACCAAGCTAGTCCAGCTTGGTCTGACTAGACCAAGCTAGTCTGGAGACTAACTAAGCTAGTCCAACTTGGTCTGACTAGACCAAGCTAGTCTGGAGACTAACTAAGCTAGTCCAACTTGGTCTGACTAGACCAAGCTAGTCTGGAGACTAGCATCGACCAAGCTAGTCCAGCTTGGTCTGACTAGACCAAGCTAGTCTGGAGACTAACTAAGCTAGTCCAACTTGGTCTGACTAGACCAAGCTCGTCTCGAGACTAGCATCGACCAAGCTAGTCCAACTTGGTCTGACCAGACCAAGCTAGTCTGGAGACTAGCATCGACCAAGCTAGTCTGGAAACTAACTAAGCTAGTCCAACTTGGTCTGACTAGACCAAGCTAGTCTGGAGACTAACTAAGCTAATCCAACTTGGTCTGGCACCAACTGAGGAAGCCTCTTGGACGAGAGGCGAAACGTCTTCACGGATATATACCAAGTCCAGTTGCACTTGATCCAACTCCTTTGGACCTCCATGTAGGAGACACGGGTCAGAGCACACACTGGGCCCAAACAAGTGAACAACGCATTATCCTCCTGCACTACTGAGGGTAGGGGACTCAAAACGGTCCCCTTCAGCTCCATTCTGCTGGTCCTGCAGGGGGGACAGCTTGGATTAGAGTTGTTGCTAAAAGACGAGGTTTCACAAACTTACCGAAAACGGCGCATCGTCTCTCCCCGGTCTGCTCTGCGTCTCGCCGGCCTCGACGTCGATGTGAAGAAGCCCCATGGCCTCCGCCACGACGGCGGATTCTCTCCCGAGCTCCTCTTGACTCTTATGGGCCATTTCAACCTTCCTTTGTATCCCCAAGTAACCCCCCCCCCTCCCCGCATCACATCAGAACCAACATGCGTTTGGGGTTATTCAGTCTGAGCTATAAGGGAGCTGGTAAAGGGAAACTGACAAAAATCCCTTTCGGCCGTGAACACATCGATGCTGTCACACACACACACACACACACACACACACACACACACACACACACACACACACACTAAAACACAATAAAACAAACCGGAACGCCTGTGTTGTAGCTCAGTGAGACGTCCAGAAACTGGCTGAAATCAAACTCGGTGAAGTCGCTCCCCGCTCATGCACGTGTGAGCGTCGCATGTCTATGACGTCAGAGTAAACAAAGCGGCCGGGTGGTGGAACGAGGAGGCTTGGGACCCGGATAACAAACACATTTATCGGATTCTTGTTTGAACAAAATCTGAAAACGTCGTTTTTTTTCGGCGTTGCTTTAGCTCGCCGGTTTTCTTGGCCCCATTGGTGGAGTTAAGCATTCAATGCACCACAAGAGGGCGGTATAACGCCAAGCGCGGATATGGAGGGGGAAAAAAGAAAGGATGCCTTGAGCATGTAAGAGACACAAATAGATTTTAATAAAATTATCATTTTCTACAAACAGCCACTTATCCAAGCCACTTATCCCAGTTGGGGTCGCGGGATGCTGCAAAATGTAGCATACTCTTTAACACCCAATTGTTTTCATTTTTTGTACAGATTGGCACCAACAATCCAGGTCATATCAAGTGACGAGTACTCCGCTGTCCAGAGGAGTGCCAGTGCTATGGCCCACAGATGGCGGCCATTCAACAATATGGGCCAAGTACAAGCCAGGAAGGATTACCCCAGGATCTGCTCTCACCTGAGATGGACACACAGCCATCAACATTTGTCCCAGTTTCAGACATCACAGGTCAACTGGTAGGACAGCGGTGTGTTGTTCAGTATGACCGGGAAGTGTATCCGGGAATCATTCAGGATGTAGACACAGAAGGTTATGCCCTTGTGAAAAAAAAAGAACCGCATCAGCAAGAACCATTTCTTTTGGCCTAGGAGAGAGGACGTTCTGTGGTATCAGCCACGGGAATTGCTTGGCCTTGTCCCAGAGCCCCAGCCGGGCACAAAAAGGCACAGGATGCTCCCAGTGAATGTATGGGAGACATTGTGCTCCCTCAGGGAATGAATCTTGCTACATGTTTCCAATGTGTATCTCAGCAGCACACTCTGAACTGTTACAACTGCTTTATACAAGGGGCTATTTGGGTACTTTTTGTTGTTAGTTTTCTACCACACTCCTTAGTTCTTCAGTGTTGCATATTCCTAGTTAGTTGTATGTCTCAAGCGAGCCAGCACGGCAGAAGAAGACATTGTTGCATAAGCAATGCTGCCCTAGTTTACCAACTTATTTATTTTCAAGGAACCTTACTGTAAGTGTTCATAAGGTGTTGTTTTTAAAAGGTACCATTTTGTTTATCTTAAAAATAACACCAGTGTTCATTGCTCATTACCAAAACACAGTCATTACCATCACAATACGTTTTAATGGAAAATGCTGGGGGGGTTGTTTGTTTGTTTTGCTACCACGGGTCTTCCTCAATCATCGTGGTGAAGTGTTTAAAAGTCTAAATTTGGACATGCAGGTGGGTGATGTGACAGAGGGAGATGCAGAGGACAGGAAGAGATGGAAACGGATGATCCGCTGTGGCGACCTCTAGCGGCAGCAGCCGAAAGTGGTAGTAGTAGTAGTAAGTGTGGTAGTAGGTGTAGTAAGTGTAGCAGACTACAGTGTCATTAACTACAACTGTGTTGAGTATGCTTTTAGAGGTTTTACATCAGAGAGGTTGTGTTGCAAATACATGAGTGGTGTAGTTGGACCGATTTGTGAAAGAGTTAAGGATTGAAGACAGGTTACACGTGATCCGATTTTAACGCCTGTCTGTATTGAAACACGTCAGTCCTTTAACTCGCTGAAGTGAAGCGAAACACAGTCATCACAGCCCTTCCGTCCCACATGCTGCAGCACTAACCAACACAAAAAGAGATTATACACATATTATTTGGAAAGCAGGCCGGTACTCTGGGGTAAAACGTTTGATTCTGCGGAGAAACGCACAGCCAAAACCGTCCTGTAGTTTGGCCGGAACATAAAACGTGAACTAGCGTTCCTACCGGGAAGCTTTTTATCGACGCACGTCTTTAAACAGACTCGTTAGCGGCCACAGAGTTTACGTACGCATTCCTGACTTTTTACTTCGAGTCGGCATTTATAAAACATTTTTTTAAAAAAGGTAGTTAATACATTTTGGCGCTAACATGCATCCGGTATACGCGTTGAACTGATCGCTCAACTAAGAAACGTTTTAGACGACTGTTGTCAAGCATGAAACCTCACATGTAGCGGCCACGACGCCTTATTATGAATACCACTGTCCTCGTAGGCAGGACACGCCCCGCCCAGCATTCCAGCGCTACGATTGGCCAGGCGTCCGTGGTCGCGCGAAGCAACGCGAGAGTGAGTTTGACGCCCCCCGCCCCATTCACCGTCTGCCGCACGGTAAGCAACCGCAGTTACCGCGAGACTGCGAGACGGTACAGCAACCAATGGAAAACGCCGAGGGAGAATGCCGCCAGAAAGCATTGTGGGTATTGAAAAAGTCATATTTAAGATCTTATTTCTCTTAACTGAGCAGAACATTTCACTGATACCTGTCAGAACTATGTTGTGCTTTGTACGCTTGAACGGTATTGATGCGTTTATGTCAAAAGTGGGTTATAAACGTTTGTGTCAATAATTAATCGACTCCTATTTTGTAATTTTGTAAGCATACGTGTATTCCACCACCTGCTCCTACTCACCACCACCAGTGGGCTGATCTTACTTTGCCGTGGTGATTGTGATTATTAGTCTGTATTACTAGTCTGTAGGGCCAGGCAGTGGGGAGAGGAAACCACCATGATGCAGAATCCAGGTCTCCGGGCTCTAGTAGCGGGCTGATGGGCTGTTTGCGTTAAGACTATACTTTCAGGGATCATTTCTGTAGTTCCTTACTTGAGAAATGTGTTTCTAAAGTGTGAGTCCCGCCAGCCACGATGATGAGTTGCGGTGCTCCTTCCTGAGCGCGAAGCGGGTACAGAGAGGTGATGACATCACGAGCTCTGTATCATTGATGACCGTTCAGTGTTCCTTTGTGGGAGCACCGAGGGAAGGAGCGCGATCAGAGTGGTTTCTCTTATCTCATGTATAATGTCAAAAGTACATATATCACGTTATTATG
The DNA here is from genome assembly GCF_029633865.1 of Lampris incognitus. NCBI lineage: Eukaryota > Metazoa > Chordata > Actinopteri > Lampriformes > Lampridae > Lampris > Lampris incognitus. The sequence goes on from NC_079230.1 coordinate 28,519,638, forward strand.
TAATCCTAATTAAACATTTAGTTAATGAAATATATTCTGCTCACTATAGGGTATTACACAATAATCTGTATTTCATCATAGAGGGAAGGAGCGCGTTCAGAGTGGCTACTTTCATGTATAATATCAAGAACACTTAGATCACGGCATTATGTAATCTTAATTTAAGTTATAAGGGAAGATAAAGCTAATGAGATATATTATACTTATTATTGAGTGTCACACACTAATCTGTATTTCATCATCGAGGGAAGGAGCGCGTTCAGAGTGGCTACCTTCATTTCATGTATAATATCAACAATGCTATGTGTCACTGCCTTTTTATATACACTAATGTAAACTGTAGGTGAAGATAATGATGTTAAATACATTACACTTATTATATAGTGTTACACAATAATCTGTATTTCACTGTAATCAGAGGGATTTCTGCCATGTTACCCAACTTCATAGCTTCAGGAAACACCCTGCACCTCATCACACCAAACATTCACATCTGTGATGTTCACTTGAGCCCTGGAAAACCAAACGCGAAACACCTTTCGACCGTCAACACAACCCCAAAAAGTCAAATCTGTTTTATTTGGGCAGCTCAAAGGGGAAAAAAACCCACATTTCTTTACTGTTTTAATGCTATTACTCACACACACAATAAAATAACCATTGTCTTGCAGCTCAATGAGATATTTAAAAAGTGGCTGAAAAAAAACTTGAGGTCGAACACGTGTGAGCAGCGCATGTTTATGACGTCAGAATAAACTAGGTGGAGGGACGGGAACAAGGAGACTTGGGACCTCAGTAATACATTTATTGAATTATCGTACGAAATAAAATTTAAAACGTCGTTTGTCGGCGTTGCTTTAGCTCATCAGTTTAGTTGGACCCACTAGTGGAGTTAATCATTCAATGCACCACAAGAGGGCAGTATAATACCAAGCGTAGCCCGGGTATTGTACTGTATATACTGTAACACGTCAGTCATTTAAGACAAGAGGTATAGTCAGGACAGTATTCCGTAGTGTTTTAGTGCCAAGGTGGTAAGAATGTTATGTTTTGGGTTGATACTTAATTGTCTCGACTTGCTGAGGGTAACAAACGCCAGAAGGCATTGTGGGTATTGAAAGAGTCATATTTAAGACCTTATTTCTCTTAACTGAGCCGAACATTTTACTGATACCTGTCAGAACTATGTTGTGCTTTGGACGGTTGTACGGTATTGATGCGTTTATGTCAAAAGATGGTCTACAAACGTTTGTGTCAATAATTAATCGACTCCTACTTTGTAAATTAAGCACACGTGTATTCCACCACCTGCTCCTACTCACCACCACCAGTGGGCTGATCTTACTTTGCCGTGGTGATTGTGATTATTAGTCTGTATTACTAGTCTGTAGGGCCAGGCAGTGGGGAGAGGAAACCACCATGATGCAGAATCCAGGGCTCCGGGCTCTAGTAGCGGGCTGATGGGCTGGTTGAGTTAAGACTATACTTTCAGGGATCATTTCTATAGTTCCTAACTTGAGAGATGTGTTTCTAAAGTGTGAGTCCCGCCACCCACGATGATGAGTTGCGGTGCTCCTTCCTGAGCGCGAAGCGGGTACAGAGAAGTGATGACATCACGAGCTCTGTACCATTGATGACCGTTCAGTGTTCCTTTGTGGGAGCACCGAGGGAAGGAGCGCGATCAGAGTGGTTTCTCCTATCTAATGTATAATGTCAAAAGTACATATATCACGTGATTATGTAATCCTAATTTAACATTTAGTTAATGAAATATATTCTGCTCACTATATATAGGGTATTACACAATAATCTGTATTTCATCAGAGGGAAGGAGCGCGTTCAGAGTGGCTACTTTCATGTATAATATCAAGAACACTTAGATCACGGCATTATGTAATCTTAATTTAAGTTATAAGGGAAGATAAAGCTAATGAAATATATTATACTTATTATTGAGTGTCACACACTAATCTGTATTTCATCATCGAGGGAAGGAGCGCGTTCAGAGTGGCTACCTTCATTTCATGTATAATATCAACAATCCTATGTGTCACTGCCTTTTTATATACACTAATGTAAACTGTAGGTGAAGATAATGATGTTAAATACATTACACTTATTATATAGTGTTACACAATAATCTGTATTTCACTGTAATCAGAGGGATTTCTGCCATGTTACCCAACTTCATAGCTTCAGGAAACACCCTGCAACTCATCACACCAAACATTCACATCTGTGATGTTCACTTGAGCCCTGGAAAACCAAACGGGAAACCCCTTTCGACCGTCAACACAACCCCAAAAACTCAAATCTGTTTTATTTGGGCAGCTCAAAGGGAAAAAAAACCCCACATTTCTTTACTGTTTTAATGCTATTACTCACACACACAATAAAATAACTATTGTCTTGCAGCTCAATGAGATATTTAAAAAGTGGCTGAAAACAAACGGGGTCGTCCACGTGTGAGCAGCGCATGTTTATGACGTCAGAATAAACTAAAGGAGGGACGGGAACAAGGAGACTTGGGACCTCAGTAACACATTTATTGAATTATCGTACGAAATAAATTTAAAAACGTCGTGTCGGCGTTGCTTTAGCTCATCAGTTTAGTTGGACCCACTAGTGGAGTCAAGCATTCAATGCACCACAAGAGGGCAGTATAATACTAGTATTGTACTGTCTGTACTGAAACACGTCAGTCATTTAAGACAAGAGTTAAGGTCAGGACAGTATTCCGTAGTGTTTTAGTGCCAAGGTGGTAAGAATGTTATGTTTTGGGTTGATACTTAATTGTCTCGACTTGCTGAGGGTAACAAACGCCAGAAGGCATTGTGGGTATTGAAAGAGTCATCTTTAAGACCTTATTTCTCTTAACTGAGCAGAACATTTTACTGATACCTGTCAGAACTATGTTGTGCTTTGGACGGTTGTACGGAATTGATGCGTTTATGTCAAAAGATGGGCTATAAACGTTTGTGTCAATAATTAATCGACACCTATTCTGTAAATCAAGCACACGTGTATTCCACCACCTGCTCCTACTCACCACCACCAGTGGGCTGATCTTACTTTGCCGTGGTGATTGTGATTATTAGTCTGTGTTACTAGTCTGTAGGGCCAGGCAGTGGGCAGGACCAGAACCACCATGATGCAGAATCCAGGGCTCCGGACTCTAGTAGCGGGCTGATGGGCTGGTTGAGTTAAGACTATACTTTCAGGGATCATTTCTATAGTTCCTAACTTGAGAGATGTGTTTCTAAAGTGTGAGTCCCGCCACCCACGATGATGAGTTGCGGCGCTCCTTCCTGAGCGCGAAGCGGGTACAGAGAGGTGATGACGTCACGAGCTCTGTACCATTGATGACCGTTCAGTGTTCCTCTATGGGAGCATCGAGGGAAGGAGCGCGTTCAGAGTGGTTATTTTCATCTCATGTAAAACTTAAAAAGAGTATTATGTGTCACTGATCTATGATATAAAATTAATGTAAAATTTAAATGAAGATAATGTTAAATACATTACACTTATCATGTGGTGTTTCACAATCATCTGCATTTCACTGTAATCAGGTGGGTTTCAGCCATGTTATCCAACTTCATAGCTTCAGGAAACACCCTGCACCTCATCACACTAAGCATTCACATCTGACGGCATCCTTTCCCCCCTGGCTCCCAGTCTCCCCCTTCCTGTGTGGGTTGGTCACCTCTGCTCTGCGCTTGTCCAGCACGCTGGAATCACACCCGCTTAGTGACGTCATCGTTCATCTCGCCGCAGTCGTGACAATGAGCGAAGACACTTTGAAAAGATGGATAATAAACACTGATGATAGGCATATTTTTGTACAAACGGATGTTCAGGTAAGTCATTTTGAGCAGGCCACCACCAGAGCCTCCAGTGGTATTAAATGTAATACGCTCACTACTTCATGTAGCCCGCATCATTTGCCACAAGCCAGGGGACCGGGGAATCCCTGTATTGGCCAAATGGCACCGCCAGCTTTCCCAGGCACTGCTGACGCGACGCGACGGGGCGGGGATACCCTCTGCTCGGAGGAGCCTCTCTGCATGGGCCGGGGCAGTGGCCGGGTAGAGCACCCCCTGTGGCGGATGAGGGAACACCATCTTCTTCTCCCGATAGCAACGGCTCTCTTTTGGTTGCCATCAGTATGGCCTGCTGACGGTGTGCGGGCCATACTGGGTTCACCACACGGATCACCTTATTACACACCACAAGATTGTTATCAGACGATTTAGAATCGGGACATGTTAGATGATTGACCTCTTTGGTTCTGCAGATCATGACAACACTCTTACTAGCATTGTATTTGATATCGTGCTGCACACCGTACACACAACATATATCAAGGAGCCGCTGGAGACCAGCGCTACAGGGACTAGGAATGACAAGGTCATCTGCATACATGATATGGTTCACCAAGGTATTACCCATCATGCACCCAGTGTTACAGGCTTTCAGCTGCTTGGACAAATCATCGATATAGTGTAACGTGCATGGATAAGTAGACATGTTCGTCCTTGTTTAACGGGTCGGACCCTTTAGTCGACTGGTTAACGTTGTCGCTTGCGGTGTGGGAGCCACGGGTTCGCGTCCCGGCCGTGGCGGTCCCGGACTGCCTCTCCACAAATTCGCTACAATTTAAATTGTAGCGAGCTGGAGACAGAATTCCCCCTTGTCTGACACCACTGCTAACCCCAAACGGGGCTGAAACACTATTACCCCATTTCACTTGCATAGCCTGGTGGGCATACCAATAAGCCAGAATTCTCACAATGTATTTAGGGACCCCCCTTTGACTCAATTTAACAAACAACTTTCTATGATTAACACGATCAAAGCATCAATAAAACACATCAGGACCGATGAGTTTTGGCCTCTGTATTTGTTTACAATTTCCTTTAAGGCATATATCCGTAAGTCAGAGCCATGTTTAGCTTTAAACCAAACTGGTTATCTGTGCAGTTGATAAAGTCATGCCCTCTATCCAGCAGCATCCTTTCTAGGACTTTTGACAGTATGCTGGCTGGAGCTATAGGCCTGTAGTCCTCTAGGCTGCATACTTTACCAGCTTTGTCCTTAATGACGGGCACTAACAGTACAGACAACACGGAGTCTGGTAACAAGCCATGGACCATAAAGCCAGTAAAACAGATAGCAAGGAGAGGAGCTAACCTCGGACTGGCATATTTAAGGTGTTCAGCAGTCATGTGATCTAAGCCACGTGCCTTGCTAACAGACAGCTTGTGTATAGCTTGGTGCACCTCGTGTGACATGATCACCATTGAATCATCACTCTCAATATGGCCCATTTTCATCCTCTCTGTTTGATTCACAGGTACTGCAAAAAGATAGAATACCCTCCCCAATGTAGTGTTAGACAAGAGGTATAGTCAGGACAGTATTCCGTAGTGTTGTAGTGCCAAGGTGGTAAGAATGTTATGTTTTGGGTTGATACTTAATTGTCTCGACTTGCTGAGGGTAACAAACGCCAGAAGGCATTGTGGGTATTGAAAGAGTCATATTTAAGGTCTTATTTCTCTTAACTGAGCCGAACATTTTACTGATACCTGTCAGAACTATGTTGTGCTTTGGACGTTTGTACGGTATTGATGCGTTTATGTCAAAAGTGGGTTATAAACGTTTGTGATTAAAATTAATTAATCGACTCCTATTTTGTAAATTAAGCACACGTGTATTCCACCACCTGCTCCTACTCATCACCACCAGTGGGCTGATCTTACTTTGCCGTGGTGATTGTGATTATTAGTCTGTATTACTAGTCTGTAGGGCCAGGCAGTGGGCAGGACCAGAACCACCATGATGCAGAATCCAGGTCTCCGGGCTCTAGTAGCGGGCTGATGGGCTGGTTGAGTTAAGACTATACTTTCAGGGATCATTTCTATAGTTCCTAACTTGAGAAATGTGTTTCTAAAGTGTGAGTCCCGCCACCCACGATGATGAGTTGCGGCGCTCCTTCCTGAGCGCGAAGCGGGTACAGAGAGGTGATGACGTCACGAGCTCTGTACCATTGATGACTGTTCAGTGTTCCTCAATGGGAGCACCGAGGGATGGAGCGCGTTCAGAGTGGTTTCTTTTATATTATGTATAATATCAAGAACACTTCATATCACTGTCTTTTTATATACACTTGATGTAATCTTTAGATGAAAATAACTTTAATTAAGTACATTACACTTATCATGTAGAGTTATTCAATAATCTGTATTTCACTGTAATCAGGTTGGTTTCTGCTATGTTATCTAACTTCATAGCTTCAGGAAACACCCTGCACCTCATCTCACCAAACATTCACATCTGTGATGTTCACTTGAGCTCTGCAGAGGCAAACGAGAAACCCCTTTCGACCGTCAACACAACCCCAAAAAGTCAACTCCATTTTATTTGGGCAGCTCAAAGGGAAAAAAAACCCACATTTCTTTACTGTTTTACTGCTATTACTCACACACACTATAAAATAACCATTGTCTTGCAGCTCAATGAGATATTTAAAAAGTGGCTGAAAACAAACTTGAGGTCGAACACGTGTGAGCAGCGCATGTTTATGACGTCAGAACAAACTAAGTGGAGGGACGGGAACAAGGAGACTTGGGACCTCAGTCATACATTTATTGAATTATCGTACGAAATCGTACGTTGTTATTTTACCTTTTTGGCAAAAGAGTTAACATTATCATTCATGATATTGTAGCGAATTCGGGGGACAACGCAACCACAGGAACTGCCGCGGCCGGTACGCGAACCCGTATCGCCCGCACCGCAGGAGGCATCGCTAACCGCTAGACTAAAGGGTCAGATCCACCAGCCAGCGGCCAGCGTGTCTTCTTATCCATGCACGTTACAATATATTTTTTTTGGGGGGGGGCAAATTCACCTCTTCTAAATATTGAGGGGGACATGTCCCCCCTGACCCCCCCCATAAATTACGCCCATAGGATATATAATGAACTGGATGTATTACTAGAGTTTACTGACAAGCCGAGAAAAGGAAAGAACACCGTCAGGCACCGACTTTATTTTAATCAAAGACATTTTTGTGTAGGTAATGGCATCTCAGTGTTGCCTTCCCCCTTTTGTCACACGGTCCCTTCCTCTGTAGTTTACAGACGGTCCCTTAGCTGCGGCCAGCCAAACGAATCCCCATTACCACCGAAGCAATGCCGCGTGTTTAAACTCAGCGTATCAGCGGGATACGTGAGACGGCATCCTTTCCCCCCTGGCTCCCAGTCTCCCCCTTCCTGTGTGGGTTGGTCACCTCTGCTCTGCGCCTGTCCAGCACGCTGGAATCACACCCGCTTAGTGACGTCATCGTTCCTATCGCCGCAGTCGTGACAATGAGCGAAGACACTTTGAAAAGATGGATAATAAACACTGATAATAGGCATGTTTTTGTGCAAACGGATGTTCAGGTAAGTCATTTTGAGCAGGCCACCACCAGAGCCTACAGTGGTATTAAATGTAATACGCTCACTTCTTCATGTAGCCCACATCACCTGCCACAAGCCAGGGGACCGGGGAATCCCTGTATTGGCCAAATGGCACCGCCAGCTTTCCCAGGCACTGCTGACGCGACGCGACGGGGCGGGGATACCCTCTGCTCGGAGGAGCCTCTCTGCATGGGCCGGGGCAGTGGCCCGGTAGAGCACCCCCTGTGGCGGATGAGGGAACACAGGCAGTGGGCAGGACCAGAAACACCATGATGCAGAATCCAGGGCTCCGGGCTCTAGTAGCGGGCTGATGGGCTGGTTGAGTTAAGACTATACTTTCAGGGATCATTTCTATAGTTCCTAACTTGAGAAATGTGTTTCTAAAGTGTGAGTCCCGCCACCCACGATGATGAGTTGCGGCGCTCCTTCCTGAGCGCGAAGCGGGTACAGAGAGGTGATGACGTCACGAGTTCTGTACCATTGATGACCGTTCAGTGTTCCTCTATGGGAGCATCGAGGGAAGGAGCGCGTTCAGAGTGGTTATTTTTATATCATGTATAATATCAAGTGTATCATGCGTCACTGCTCTATGATATACACTTAATGTAAAATGGAGGTGAAAATAATGATGTAAAATACATTAGTTATTATGTTGTGATGCACAATAATCTGTATTTCACTGTAATCAGGTGGGTTTCTGCCATGTTATCCAACTTCATAGCTTCAGGAAACACCCTGCACCTCATCTCACCAAACATTCACATCTGTGATGTTCACTTGAGCTCTGGAAAACCAAACGAGAAACCCCTTTCGACCGTCAACATAACCCCAAAAAGTCAACTCCATTTTATTTGGGCAGCTCAAAAGGGGGAAAACCCCCACATTTCTTTACTGTTTTAATGCTATTACTCACACAGACGATAAAATAACCATTGTCTTGCAGCTCAATGAGATATTTAAAAAGTGGCTGAAAACAAACTTGAGGTCGAACACGTGTGAGCAGCGCATGTTTATGACGTCAGAATAAACTAAATGGAGGGCCGGGAACAAGGAGACTTGGGACCTCAGTCATACATTTATTGAATTATCGTACGAAATAAAATTACAAACGTCGTTTGTCGGCGTTGCTTGTTTAGCTCATCAGTTTAGTTGGACCCACTAGTGGAGTTAAGCATTCAATGCACCACAAGGGGGCAGTATAATACCAAGCGCAGCCCGGGTTGATACGGAGGCAACAGGAAAGGATGCGTTGAGCAGATAAAGGAAACCAATTCATTTCCCTCACTAATTAGATTTCATCCACTTGCAGCCAAAGTTGCAGTACTTAATAGTGTCTATTTTGCTTCCACTTCCTGCCACCTTGTGGCGATTCTGGAAACTGCAGTGGTGTTCAACCACTCCAACCTGCACAAAAAGAATCCAAAATGAGGAAAAAGAGAAGGGTGCCAAAACACACAAACAAACATGGCTGAACTCGGGGTCTTAGCCGGTGATGTTGGGGTATCAGTTGGGGAGAAAAAATATTTTGCAAGTTTATCCTACAAACCTGCCGATTAGCTGAAACAACTCTGCTTCGCTTTCAGACGTGCTGCTCCCTCTTCTTCCTCATTTGGCGTCAGTGCTGAACATGTAAAACGCACCACTGGGCTCTGTTGTAACGGCAACTCTGGCAAGCAGCACATGTGTTGCCTTTGTGTAGTAAACCTCGGTGTCCTCAACTACACCTGTGATGCTTTTGGAGGTGCTACATGTGAGAGATTGTGTTGTAGATACTGAGTTGTGTAGTTCGACCTATTCGTGGGAAAGTGAAGGACTGAAGACAGGTTACACGTGATCCGATTTTAACACGTGTCTGTACTGAAACACGTCAGTCACTGAACTGAAGTGAAGTGAAAGTCGTCACGGCCCTGTCGTCCCACACACTGCAGCACCAACCAACACACACAAAACTGTACAACACAACGGCTGTGTACAAGAGAAGGGAGTATTCTAGCAGTACAGACGTTGTGTTCTGCCTGTGGAGTAAATTTCACTTGAACATTGGGGGGGGGACACATTTAGCGGGGGGTCAGGGGAGGAAATTTTGAGCATCACACATTTAATATCCTGCATTCTGGTGAATTTTTATGCACCAATTTGCTCTTTTTCTACAACAATTTATTGTGGAAATGTAGAGGCGTTTGAACGAATCCAATACCCTGGGCACAAATTGGTTTGTAGATGTGCCTATTATGTTATCTCATGTGCCCGAAATTATCAGTTCAAGTTCATTTAAGCTAACATAAACGTCTAGGGGCTACTGTTAGCAAGCGCTAGCTAGCTAGCTAGCTAGTTCGTGGCGGGGTCTGAACTGATAACCCCAAACACAAGTTATAAACTAGATAAGGCTATAATTCATCCGTGTAGTGATATAACGCCATGTATATCCACTGGAACTACACTAGGTGTTATGTACTACCCGGACTGTTATTATGGTTACACCACTACCATGTATGGTTATTACGTCTGCCTACTGAGCCACGATTAAACCTGAGTTCTATAACCCGGTGTGGTCATTGATCCTCGACCAATACTACCCCAAGTATTACTTCAATCCGGAAATACGTAAGAAAATGTAACTCAGAAACCCCAAAGGTAAGAAAGGGTGGTGTACTGGGCTAGACAAGCAAGATGGCTAGCTACGTTACTTACACTTGCTTACACCGTCATTCACGCTCCGGTGTCCTGGTTGTCAGGAGCAACTGCAAGACAGTAACGAGGTCGGCAAGCCCAGTGGCAAGGTTAAAATGGTATGGTCCAAGCATAGGGGTGCATGTAATCGTTGGAAAACAAGTATGAATGACATTTTAAGTAGTTCGACTGTCTGCGTTGTTATTTTACCTTTTTTGGCGAAGGAGTTAACGTTATCATTTATAATATTGTAGCGAATTCGGGGGACAACGCAACCACAGGAACTGCCGCGGCCGGGACGCGAACCCGTATCGCCCGCACCGCAGGAGACATCGCTAACCGCTAGACTAAAGGGTCAGACCCGCCAGCTAGCGGCCAGCGTGTCTTCCTATCCATGCACGTTACAATATATTTTTTTTGGGGGGGGGGACAAATTCACTTCTTCTAAATATTGAGGGGGACATGTCCCCCCTGACCCCCATAAATTACGCCCATAGGATGTATAATGAACTGGATGTATTACTAGAGTTTACTGACAAGCCGAGAAAAGGAAAGAACACCGTCAGGCACCGACTTCATTTTAATCAAAGACATTTTTGTGTAGGTAATGGCATCTCAGCGTTTCCTTCCCCCTTTTGTCACACGGTCCCTTCCTCTGTAGTTTACAGACGGTCCCTTAGCTGCGGCCAGCCAAACGAATCCCCATTACCACCGAAGAAATGCCGCGTGTTTAAACTCAACGTATCAGCGGGATACGTGAGACGGCATCCTTTCCCCCCTGGCTCCCAGTCTCCCCCTTCCTGTGTGGGTTGGTCACCTCTGCTCTGCGCCTGTCCAGCACGCTGGAATCACACCCACTTAGTGACGTCATCGTTCCTATCGCCGCAGTCGTGACAATGAGCGAAGACACTTTGAAAAGATGGATAATAAACACTGATAATAGGCATGTTTTTGTGCAAACGGATGTTCAGGTAAGTCATTTTGAGCAGGCCACCACCAGAGCCTCCAGTGGTATTAAATGTAATACGCTCACTACTTCATGTAGCCCGCATCATCTGCCACAAGCCAGGGGACCGGGGAATCCCTGTATTGGCCAAATGGCACCGCCAGCTTTCCCAGGCACTGCTGACGCGACGCGACGGGGCGGGGATACCCTCTGCTCGGAGGAGCCTCTCTGCATGGGCCGGGGCAGTGGCCCGGTAGAGCACCCCCTGTGGCGGATGAGGGAACACAGGCAGTGGGCAGGACCAGAAACACCATGATGCAGAATCCAGGGCTCCGGGCTCTAGTAGCGGGCTGATGGGCTGGTTGAGTTAAGACTATACTTTCAGGGATCATTTCTATAGTTCCTAACTTGAGAAATGTGTTTCTAAAGTGTGAGTCCCGCCACCCACGATGATGAGTTGCGGCGCTCCTTCCTGAGCGCGAAGCGGGTACAGAGAGGTGATGACGTCACGAGTTCTGTACCATTGATGACCGTTCAGTGTTCCTCTATGGGAGCATCGAGGGAAGGAGCGCGTTCAGAGTGGTTATTTTTATATCATGTATAATATCAAGTGTATCATGCGTCACTGCTCTATGATATACACTTAATGTAAAATGGAGGTGAAAATAATGATGTAAAATACATTAGTTATTATGTTGTGATGCACAATAATCTGTATTTCACTGTAATCAGGTGGGTTTCTGCCATGTTATCCAACTTCATAGCTTCAGGAAACACCCTGCACCTCATCTCACCAAACATTCACATCTGTGATGTTCACTTGAGCTCTGGAAAACCAAACGAGAAACCCCTTTCGACCGTCAACATAACCCCAAAAAGTCAACTCCATTTTATTTGGGCAGCTCAAAAGGGGGAAAACCCCCACATTTCTTTACTGTTTTAATGCTATTACTCACACAGACGATAAAATAACCATTGTCTTGCAGCTCAATGAGATATTTAAAAAGTGGCTGAAAACAAACTTGAGGTCGAACACGTGTGAGCAGCGCATGTTTATGACGTCAGAATAAACTAAATGGAGGGCCGGGAACAAGGAGACTTGGGACCTCAGTCATACATTTATTGAATTATCGTACGAAATAAAATTACAAACGTCGTTTGTCGGCGTTGCTTGTTTAGCTCATCAGTTTAGTTGGACCCACTAGTGGAGTTAAGCATTCAATGCACCACAAGGGGGCAGTATAATACCAAGCGCAGCCCGGGTTGATACGGAGGCAACAGGAAAGGATGCGTTGAGCAGATAAAGGAAACCAGTTCATTTCCCTCACTAATCAGATTTCATCCACTTGCAGCCAAAGTTGCAGTACTTAATAGTGTCTATTTTGCTTCCACTTCCTGCCACCTTGTGGCGATTCTGGAAACTGCAGTGGTGTTCAACCACTCCAACCTGCACAAAAAGGAGTCCAAAATGAGGAAAAAGAGAAGGATGCCAAAACACACAAACAAACATGGCTGAACTCGGGGTCTTAGCCGGTGATGTTGGGGTATCAGTTGGGGGAAAAAAATGTTTTGCAAGTTTATCCTACAAACCTGCCGACTAGCTGAAACAACTCTGCTTCACTTTCAGACGTGCTGCTCCCTCTTCTTCCTCATTTGGCGTCAGTGCTGAACATGTAAAACGCACCACTGGGCTCTGTTGTAACGGCAACTCTGGCAAGCAGCACGTGTGTTGCCTTTGTGTAGTAAACCTCAGTGTCCTCAACTACACCTGTGATGCTTTTGGAGGTGCTACATGTGAGAGATTGTGTTGTAGATACTGAGTTGTGTAGTTCGACCTATTCGTGGGAAAGTGAAGGACTGAAGACAGGTTACACGTGATCCGATTTTAACACCTGTCTGTACTGAAACACGTCAGTCATTTAACTGAGGTGAAGTGAAAGTCGTCACGGCCCTGTCGTCCCACACACTGCAGCACCAACCAACACACACAAAACTGTACAACACAACGGCTGTGTACAAGAGAAGGGAGTATTCTAGCAGTACAGACGTTGTGTTGTGCCTGTGGAGTAAGTTTCACTTGAACATTGGGGGGGGGCACATTTAGCGGGGGGTCAGGGGTCCTCCCCCTGGAAATTTTGAGCATCACACATTTAATTCCCTGCATTCTGGTGAATTTGTATGCACCAATTTGCTCTTTTTCTACATCAATTTATTGTGGAAATGTAGATGCATCTGAACTAATACAATACCCTTGGCACAAATTGGTTTGTAGATGTGCCTATTATGTTATCTCATGTGCCCGAAATTATCAGTTCAAGTTCATTTAAGCTAACATAAACGTCTAGGGGCTACTGTTAGCAAGCGCTAGCTAGCTAGCTAGCTAGTTCGTGAGGGGGTCTGAACTGATGACCCCAAACACAAGTTATAAACTAGATAAGGCTATAATTCATCCGGAAATACGTAAGAAAATCTAACTCAGAAACCCCAAAGGTAAGAAAGGGTGGTGTACTGGGCTAGACAAGCAAGCTGGCTAGCTACGTTACTTACACTTGCTTACACCATCATTCATGCTCCGGTCTCGTGGTTGTCAGGAGCAACTGCAAGACAGCAACGAGGTCGGCAATCCCAGTGGCGAGGTTAAAATGGTATGGTCCAAGCATAGGGGTGTGCTGACAGACGCTAACTAGCGGTACCTGTAGCTATAGCTAACACTTTTCATTCAAACAAATCACTGAAGAATAAACATCGCCGTGAACTTAAAATTTGAAAAGAAAACAATTGTCCTTCCTCTTGATAAGCTTTGACGCTCGGCTGATCTGACCGCTCTGTTGACGTCGCTACGCTAAATTTGCATAATCGACGTATGATTGGTGGTGTAAACTACTAATAAGACACGTTAGCCCCCTAGCTAACGGGTCTGACCCTTTAGCCGAGCGGTTAGTGATGTCGCCTTGTGGTGCAGTACACCTCGTATCGAATCCCGCACCGGGCAAGAAAATAACCGGTTACATCGGTGGCAGCGGTGGGATCCGGAAGTGTGCAGATCCTCAGAAGTCTCTTCGGAGCGCGGGAAGAACAAAGCGCGAGGGCGCGCTTCCGGGGAGAGTGACGACTGTAAACTACTAATGGGACACGTTAGCCCCTAGCTAAGGGGTCTGAGCCTTTAGCCGAGCGGTTAGTGATGCCGCCTTGTGGTGCAGTACACCCCGTATCGAATCCCGCACCGGGCAAGAAAATAACCGGTTACAGTAGACTACTGTAACGTGCATGGATAAGGAGACACGCTGGCCGCTGGCTAGCGGGTCTGACCCTTTAGTCGAGCGGTTAGCGATGCCTCCTGCGTGCGGGCGATACGGGTTCGCTTCCCGGCCGCGGCAGTTCCTGTGGTTGCGCTGTCCCCCGAATTCGCTACACTACAGTCAGCTCTGCGACTGTCCTGCAGCAACAACCTAACCGCTAAACGCAAAAGTACAGACGGAATGGCAAATAGTGCATTTAAACTCCATTAGCATTACATTAATTAGTTAGCTCCAGAAGGTTAGCAAAGACATAAAATTAACTCCAAATTTATTAATCATCCTTCCATTATCCAAGCCGCTTATCCCAATCGGGGTCGCGGGGCTGGAGCCTATCCCAGCAGTAATGAGGCGGCAGGTGAGGAGACACCCTGGGCAGGCCGCCAGGCCATCACAGAGCCGACACGTTCACACCTATAGGGGCAATTTAGTACGGCTGATTCACCTGACCTACATGTCTTTGGACTGTGGGGGGGGGGAAACCGGAGAGCCCCCGGAGGAAACCCACGCAGACACGGGGAGAACATGCAAACTCCACACAGAGGACGACCCCCCCCCCCCCAAGGTTGGACTACCACGGGGCTCGAACCCACGACCTTCTTGCTGTGAGGCGACCGCACTAACCACTGCGCCACCGTGCCGAAAGCTATTAAGTGCCAATAAATACAATTCTGCATACAATTTTTAGGTTGTGGATAAGTGAAATCACGCGGCAGCTTCTTTGGTGGAGGTTTTCTATTCTAATGTCCGCTGCAACAGTAGCACAAAATAACACCGGCGAAATGTGATGCAGCACAACGCCGGCCATTTTTAGCACCAGCTGCCACTGCATTCGAAACAACAGTATCTGTCTGTGGACAGCAAGGCAGTAATGCAAGACCCCACCCCCACACACAAGCTGAGGTTAAGGTTGGGAGGCTAAGCTCAGGGAGAGGAGTGGGAGTCCTGCTACACGTTCCACTTCCGTCTTGCAGAGTCCGCAGACAGACCTTTCTCACTCAAAACGCCACACAGTCTGGCAGCAACAGAGGGGTTGTGTTTGTAGTCTCCTGTGCAGCTGAAAACAGTTAAACCATCTGGAACATCCTGACCTTAAACAGCCCACACAACACCTCTAGAGTACTGCCGTAGACTAGTTATGTACCTGTGGGAGGAGCTGTGAAAGACAGACGCAACAGAGATTGTAATCGTGTACTTGTGAACCACTCCTGCGGATGAAGGCCATCAGTCTGCAGGATCGTGAGTTTACTGGCTCCTCTCACAGGTAGCACCATTCACTAACCTTCTTGTCGATGAATGATCAAGTTGGCACCATCCTTTGGCAATATCAAGTTTGTCACAAGACAGGGCATCCGGGTGGCGTGGTGGTCTATTCCTTTGTTAGTCGGGCCGGGCGTCCCTACAGACACAATTGGCCGTGTCTGCAAGTGGGAAGCCGGATGTGGGTGTGTGTCCTGGTCGCTGCACTAGCGCCTCCTCTGGCCGGTCAGGGAGCCTGTTCAGGGGGACGCGTTACGTCCCCCCGGTGAAACTCCTCACTGTCAGGTGAAAAGAAGCGGCTGGCGACTCCACATGTACGGGAGGAGGCGCGTGGTAAGTCTGCAGCCCTCCTCGGATCGGCAGAGGGGGTGGAGCAGCGACCGGAAGAGGGGGGAAATTGGCCGGGGAGAAAAAGGGAGGGGGGGGTAAAAAAAAAAAAATTTTTCACAAGACACTGCACAAGGACTCAATATGTGGGTGGGTGTTTTGCCAGGTCAGTGGGGCACTCAACTGACCCCAACAAAGGGCAGTTCCCAAAAAGTCCAGCAGTGCCAGCAACCAGTTACATGAGGAACACGGTGAGCTCGATAAGAGCGTGAGACCAGAAGGCGAGCTGGAAGTAGGTCAAAGGTCAGCCCGCTTCATACATCCTTAAATGTGTATTGTAATTTATACTGCAAACACTTTTTGCAGTAAGGCGCCTTGAGTGGCTGTCGCAGCTAGAAAGGGCGCTATATAAAATGCAGCTTGACTGACATTTGTCTGTAGACGTGTAAAAGGGCAGCGGAACAGGTGGCTACGCCCGGATTTGCGTTGAATCGGGTTGGGGAAAGTGCACAAACTTTATGAATCTCCCCTCTCATCTCTGACGTGCGTCCGGGTGACGAGAGGATGTGTGTGTCGTAAGAGTGAGACGTATTGCACACATCTGGCAGCGAAAAAAAGGAAGCGGGGACACCGTCGACAATGGTGATGGGAGGGACTCGGCTCTCGGGGACGTGAGAGGCAGCGGTGGGTGGGTGGGTGGGTGAGGGGGGGTGTCGTTTCAGTCTAGAACGATGGCCCCGGTCTTCGGCTGCCTGCTGCTCTCCTGCGTCTCTGCCGTCTGCTGTGACAGTAAGTACGCCTCGTGAAGATTCAATATGACTGGCAGACCCCAAAAAAGGTGTCAAAGTGGGGACAAATATGTGACGGTGTCAAGACGGCCGCAAGAAGTGGGACTGCTGCTCTTAGCTGCAGTGTAGCTCAGCTGAGGCTGATGACCGTCTCGCATTAACGCCCACCAACAGCCACGGGTCCTCGTGTATGGGGGATAAACTCATCGCTCATGTCATCGGAGAACTTTGAAGTGCAAATCTGATGGTTACGAGATTGCGAACCGCGATAGGCCAAAATCTAAATCCAGGTGTTTTGACAGTGATCACTGTCATCCGGTGTTGCTTCAGTGTTACATTTGCCTGGCGAAAGAGAAAATCTCTTTTAGGCCAAAACTTTGAAGCCTAACAAATATGTCTGCAGATCGCTCTGTAAATTCCTCGTGAGGCGCCAGTAGTTTACATCACCAGTCTTTTGGTGGTTTTATGATCAGCGGATGCTGTACCGGACCGTTGTGGTGAAGAGGGAGCTGGGCCGGGAGGCGAAGCTCTCAATTTACCAGTCAGTCTTCGTCCCAACCCTCAGCTATGGTCGTGAGCTTTGGGTAGTGACCGAAAGGGTGAGATCGGGGATACAAGCGGCTGAAATGAGTTTCCTCCGTAGGGTGTCTGGGCCCACATACCGTGTGGAATGATGGGACTTGGGCAGTCCGCTCCCGTTTGCCAGATCTGGGCCAGAACCAAGCCACAGCAATGCTGCATGTTCCACATATTTGCCGAAGGTGGCCCATATTTGGGCCGTAGTCACCATTTACCACGCGGGCCACTTCAGGGTCACATCCAAATTACGTGTTGCCGAGAGCGCCGCATCTTTGCCAGAAAAGGCCCCACATCTGATTTGGCGTATTTGGGCCATATTTGCTATTATACATGTGGGCCACTTCAGGTTCACATCCATTTTGTCAGGGCCATCAGTGCCGCGTCATTGCCTGAAGTGGGCCCACATTCGGATGCTATCTGGGAGGATGAGGAGCTCGGACATCCGGAGGGAGCTCGGAGTAGAGCCGCTGCTCCTTCTCGTCGAAAGGAGCCAGTTGAGGTGGTTCGGGCGTCTGATTCGGATGCCTCCTTGGCACCCTCCTTTGGAGGTTTTCCAGGCACGGCCAACCGGGAGGAGAACCCGGTGTGGACCCAGAACTCGCTGGAGGGACTACATGTCCGATCCGGCCTGGGAACGCCTTGGGATCCCCCAGGAGGAGCTGGAGGGCGTTGCTGGGGAGAGGGAGCGCCCTACTTTCCTACCGCGACCCGACCCCCTGGAGAAGCGACTGGAGATGAATGAGAATGAATGAACGATCGAAGGAGATCAGACGAGCTCCATTGCAAAAGGTGTAGTTTTATGAATATGCGGGGTCCGCATGCAGCTCAGCATGTCGAGAGTCGGGGGACCTCCAGCAGAGCAGTTGCCCCTGCCTGCACCGCATCTTCTCTTTTGTTCAATGAATGATTGTCCATGAAGATATTGCTTGTTTTATGAGGCAAATCTTTCCGTGCTTCCTGATTTGAAGGACCCTCGTGTTGATAATAATGGTCATTGTTTTTCAGTGTCAGCAGCCTCTGTAGCTTCTGCACGATAACAGGTCAATTTGTCCTGGCATCATCTCATGGCATCACGGGAGCAGGATGTAGTAGGCGGAGAAACTGATGATGACCCGTGGGATAATATTCTTCTCCGGGTCCAATCTTTATCTTTATGTGCCAAACTGATTCATATGTTTTGGTTTGCCCATCTCTTCATAACTATTGGTCCAATATCTGTGAAGCGTTATAAGGGGTACTTCAGCTGCCCTTTGATCCAGTTGCATCAACAGCACTCTTTGGGGGTCGTACTGGATACAGTGGTCCCGCCAGATATTAAAGCAGATCTTGAGGCCTTCTTGACCCTATTGGCTAGACAACCGATATTACTTCGGTGGAAGTCATCCTCTCCTCCAGCCCACGAGGCTTGGCTCAGGGATGTTCTTCATGTCAAGTCAATTAGAAAAGATCAAATACACACTACGTGGGTCTACGGCTAAACTTTTCAAAACATGGCAACCCCTCTTTGACCTTATAGAGACACCGCAGTTCCAGACTGTACCTCGGTGAAGACGGCTGATGGTTGTTATTCGTCCTTGTCATTTTGCTCCTTTGAATACGCAAGACTGATCTGTCACACTAATTATGTTGCAATTTACTATGGAGACTGCGTATTTTGTGGGGTTTTTTTTAAGTTATTATTATTTGTTAGTCTTTGCAGGGGGTATATATTTTTCTTCTACTACACACAATTTTTTATATGTATATGTATATGTATATATATGTATATATATGTGTGTATTTATATATATATATATATATTTATTTATGTGTGTATGTATATATGTACATATATATTTATGTGTGTATGTATATACACACATATATGTATATGTTTCTACCTACTGTTTTTGCCATATTCATAATATGTGCCATTATCATTATTATTATTATTATTAATAATAATAATATTATCATTATTAGTTTTTAAAAATGTTGAAACTATTGAGTACAATATTAACAAAGGTTAATAAAGAGTTGGGGGGGGGGTGATAGGTCAACAACTGTGCAGCGTCTGTGAAAGTAAACCTGCTGAAATTATTATTTTTTTGAATTGTTCGTCTCCTCTCGTAGGCACTTCATCTGAAAGGAAAATTGTGGTGACTCAGCCTCCCAATGTCACCGCCACAGAGGGGGAGACGGTCCAGATCGAGTGCTGCTGGGACTCTAACGTGACCAGAGGACATGTCAACTGGCTGAAAGTTGAGCAAAAACTGGGACATGTGCCTTTGGTGAACGGATGTGGGATGACGCATGAAGCCTGTAACTGTACAACGCTGACCTTGCCAAATGTCTCGAGAGCTGATTCAGGTTCATACACTTGCAAAGTGATCGACGAGGTGCCAATACTGAAGATGTTCCGAGGAGGAGGAACCGTCCTCA